>NC_081415.1:428256256-428556256 GCF_030272615.1 Cryptomeria japonica
AAAAAATTACTTAAAAATATAAACAACAATTAAACATAATTTAAATTTTTAATCTAAAAATTGTAGAACAAAATAAAGTGCAATTTTTCAAAAAATATACATGTCTAATTTAAATATATTTTCATCATTTTAAATATATTTAAATATATATAATAGATATAAAAATTAATTTACACATAAACATACATTTTCATCATTTTAAGTTTTGGATTAAGGCAAAAACAGGTTTTGAAGGGGCCCTAAAACCCTTAACAAAGAAGATTCTGAAGGTTTAGAATCAAAATTTAAAAACAAAAATCCAAGACAAAACAGGTTGCAGAAGATGGAACAATACATATGGTAGCCAAAGAACCAACAAAAAATCCAGAAGGGTAACAAACCAAAAATCCACAAATAGGGACCCTCAAGATTTTCCTTTAGTACTCCCCTTGTGGGAACAAAGAGTCATGTCAAAACAGGGCGTAAACGACTTAGATTTCTTTCCCTTAACAGTAATCCATCCCTCTTCCACTTTAGAAACTAGATCAAACTAATCCGATGAACCCAATGTTGGTCCATCAAGATTTTGAGAAAGAGCACCAGCAACACCCCCCTTCTCAGAAGTGCAGTAACTCCCAATAGGCAAAGAATCAGACTGCACAATTCCAGATTTAGAAACCACAACACAATCACCGGGCAAAGACACAAATCCACCCAAGGAATCAGTAAGAGGGGCATGAGACTACAAACCAACGTCAACAGCCTCTCCACCAGAAGCCGAAACATTTAGAGGAGAGGTTGTAATAACTTGAGCCACCATTTGAGAATGAGTTTCGGTTTTCTTCTCAACCAAGTAATACTCAATAGAAGCACCCTTCCACCATGAGGCCGACAAAGTCTTCTTTTCAAGCCCACAATGCTCAGTCGTATGACCCATTTTGAAACATATTTGACACTTAAAGGGAATCCCTTCATAGTCCAAGGTTTCAACTTAGTTTCCCTTAGAAGAGTTGATAACAATCTTAGCAGGCAGACCTTTTGAAACATCTAGCTCAACCAAAACACAGGCAAAGGTTGAGTGTAGAATGTTATATGAATCATTATCCACCAGCAGAAAATACCCAAGAGCATTGCCAACTTCTTCAAAAACAGAATCAACCCACAAATGAAGAGGAAGATAAGGAAGTCGAACCCAAATCAGAACCTTATTAAACATTTTAGACAAAGGATTGAAATTAGAGTGCCAAGGTTTAACCATTAAAGGGGATTTATCCTTCCAACAAAAAATAGTTATCATTTTAAGTTAATATGAACATATAAAGATATAAAAACAAATTTAAATACATATACATGTATTTTTAATATTTTAATCATATTTAAGTTCATTAAAAAAAGATATTTAAAATCATTAAAAAGAAATATTTAAGCATGTGTGACCCCTTAGGACCACATATGACCCCTTAGGACACTATTGGGTCCTATGGGATCAAATTGGGTCTCAAGTGGTACATTATACACACGAGGATTCTATAAGGGGTTATAGGTGGTCCTAAAGGGTCACACATGTGTTAGAACACATGTGTGACCCGTTAGGACAAAATATGAGCCCTTAGGACACTATTAGGTCCTATGGGCTCAAATTGGGTCCTAAGAGGTACATTATACATACACGTGTGACCCCTTAGGACAACATATGACCCGTTAGGACACTATTGGGTCCTATGGGGTAAAATTGGGTCCTAAGGGGTACATTATACACACTAGGTTGCTATAAGGGGTCATATGTGGTCCTAAGGGGTCACACATGTGTTAGAACACATGCGTGACCCCTTAGAACCACATATGACCCCTTAGGACACTATTGGGTCCTATGGGGTCAAATTGGGTCATAAGGGGTACATTATACACACTAGGTTGCTATAAGGGGTCATATGTGGTCTTAAGGGGTCACACATGTGTTAAAACACATGCATGAGCCCTTAGGACACTATTAGGTCCTATGGGGTCAAATTGGGTCCTAAGGGGTACATTATACACAGTGTGTTGCTATAAGGGGTCATATGTGGTCCTAAGGGGTCATTCATTTGTTAGAACACATGTGTGACCCCTTAGGACCACACATGACCCCTTAGGACACTATTGGATCTAATGGGGTCAAATTGGGTCCTAAGGGACACTAGGATGCTATAAGGGGTCATATGTGGTCCTAAGGGGTCATACATGTGTTAGAAGACATGCGTGATCCCTTAGGACCACAGATGACCCCTTGGGACACTATTGGGTACTATGGGGTCAAATTGGGTCCTAAGGGGTACATTATACAAACTAGGTTGCTATAAGGGGTCTAATGTGGTCCTATGGGGTCATGCATGTGTTAGAACACATGTGTGACCCCTTAGGACCACACATGACCCCCTAGGACATGATTGGGTCCTATGGGGTCAAATTGGGTCCTAAGGGGTACATTAGACATAGTAGGATGATATAAGGGTTCATGTGTGGTCCTAAGGGGTCACACATTTGTGACCCCTTAGGACAACAGATGACCCCTTAGGAAAACATAGAACCCCTTAGGACACTATTGGATCCTATGGGGTCAAATTGAGTCCTAAGGGGTACATTATACACACTAGGAGGCTATAAGGGGTCATATGTGTTCCTAAGGGGTCACGCATGTGTTAGAACAGACGTGTGACCCCTTAGGACCACATATGACCCCTTATAGCATCCTAGTGTGTACATTATGCATACTATTGGGTCATATGGGGTCAAATTGGGTCCTAAGGGGTACACATTATACACACTAGGATGCTATAAGGGGTCATATGTGGTCTTAAGTGGTCACACATGTGATAGAACACATGTGTGGCCCCTTAGGACTACATATAACCCCTTAGGACACTATTGAGTCCTATGGGGTCAAACTGGGTCCTAAGGGGTACATTATACATAATAGGGTGCTATAAGGGGTCTTAGGTGGTCCTAAGGGGTCACACATTATTTCTAACACATGTGTGACCCCTTAGGACCACATATAACCCATTAGGACACTATTGGGTCCTATGGGATCAAATTGGGTCCTAAGGGGTACATTATACATACTAGGATGCTATAAGGGGTCATATGTGGTCCTAAGGGGTCATGCATGTGTTATAACACATGTGTGACCCCTTAGGACCACACATGACCCCTTAGGACACTATTGGGTCCTATAGGGTGCATTATGTAGACTAGGATGCTATAAGGGGTCACACGTGTGTTAGAACACATGCGTGACCCCTTAGGACCACATATGACACCTTAGGACACTTTGGGGTCCTATGGGGTAAAATTGGGTCATGAGGGGTACATTATACACTTTAGGATGCTAAAAGGGGTCATAGATGGTCCTAAGGGGTCACACATGTGTTCTAACACATGTGACCCCTTAGGACCTCATATGACCCAATAGGACACTATTGGGTCCTATGGGGTTAAATTGGGTCCTAAGGGGTAAATTATACACACTAAGATGATATAAGGGGTCATATGTGGTCCTAAGGGACACATGTGTGACCCCTTAGGATCACATATGACCCCTTATGACACTATTGGGTCCTATGGGGTCAAATCTATTCGTAAGGAGTACATTATATGCACTAGGATGCTATAAGGGGTCATATGTGGTCCTAAGGGGTCATGCATGTGTTATAACACATGTGTGACCCCTTAGGACCACATATGACCCCTTATGACACTATTGGGTCCTAAGGGGTACATTATACATACTAGGATTCTATAAGGGGTCATATGTGGTCCTAAGGGGTCATGCATGTGTTAGAACACATGCATGACCCCTTAGGACACTATTGGGTCCTATTGGGTCAAATTGGGTCCTAATGGGTACATTATACGCACTAGGATTCTATAAGGGGTCATAGGTGGTCCTAAGGGGTCACGCATGTGTTATAACACATGCGTGACCCCTTAGGACCACCTATGACCCCTTATAGCATTAGTGTGTACATTATGAATATTATTTGGTCCTATGGGGTCAAATTGGGTCCTAAGGGGTACATTATACATGTGCTAGGATTCTATAAGAGGTCATATGCACTCCTAAGGAGTCACACATGTGTGACCCCTTAGGACCATATATGACCCCTCAGGGCACTATGGGGTCCTATGGGGTCAAATCAGGTCTTAAGGGGTACATTATACACACTAGGATGATATAAGGGATCATATGTGGTCCTAAGGGGTCACACATGTGTGACCCCTTATGATGCAGAGCATCATGAAAAAGCCTTCAAGAACCCCAAATTAGCACGGAGTTCCAATCTCAACACAACATCTTCACTTGTATTAGAGGCATAATATGACCACAATCATCATTATATAGTCCAAAACAATATTAATATCAACCAACCAATCCAATATCAAATCCATCATATCATTTTATAACCCTTTGAACATTAATCAAGACCAAAACAATGCATTATGTTGTCCCAATTAATGACAGTTTGATATACCCGTACTTTGTTATTAATAAATTTCAAACCCAAGAATATTTAGAAGATCGCTTTAGTGAGGTTGTAGAAAACTAGGTTTCTAAAACCATATCCAAAATTGAGAACAATAAAACCATATTTAGACCATTTTGACTGTTACAGAAAAGACAAGAAATTTGCATTCCCAATCCACCTAGGGCATCAAATATCTCATGAAATACTTAACCAATCACATTGAAACTGAATTAATTTTAAAGATAATTCAACCCTATATAAAACACCAAATTTACAACAATTTCCAATGGTGCAATCAAAATATTTTAGTGAAACTCTCCACAAACCCCAATTTGGAGGGTTTTTTGACAGTTTTCACCAAATCTTGCACAACTTGCTTCAAATTGATTGAAATTAAATGAAACCAAAGGGAAAACAAATTTAACTCATTCCATTATCATATGAAATAAATTTCCAATGGATACAAATTTTTTTTCATAAATAAAAACATGAATGATCAGACTGTAATACCGAAAAAACAATGTGGAGTGTGTAAAAACTTCAAATGTTATTCATTTCCTTCCTCCAATCTTACACACACCCATTGGATTCGACAAAATGATGGTTTTTATAACCTCCAAACATCCATATGGTAGTTACAACTACCCAAGACCAATTACATCCTTGGTTTGCAACTTTATAATGCAATTTGTGCTTGACAACATTTTTGACACAATTGACAATTTATAATCCATGCATGACCCCTTAGGACCACATATGACCCCTTAGGACACTATTGGGTCCTACAGGGTAAAAAGGGGTCCTAAGGGGTACATTATACACCATATGATGCTATAAGAGGTCATATGCAGTGCTAAGGGGTCACACATGTTTTATAGCACATGTGTGACCACTTATGACCACTTATGACCCCTTATAGCATCCTAGTGTGTACGTTGTGCATGCTATTGGGTCATAAGGGGTATGTTATATAGACTAGGATGTTGCAAGGGGTGATGTGTGCTCCTAAGGGGTCACACATGTGTTAGAACACATGTGTGACACCTTAGGACCACACATGACCCCTTAGGACACTATTGGGTCCTATGGGGTCAAATTGGGTCTTAAGGGGTCATTATGAGTCATAAGGTATTATCTATTAAGGTATTATTATGCTTCATTACAATCATAAGAGGTCATTATAGTCAAAATAGATCTTAAGAGGTCTTATTGTGTCATATGGGTCTTATATGTTATACATGTGAGGATGCTAAATTGGGTCAAAATATGTTTTAAGATGTATTAAAGGATCATTCATGGTTTAATAGTCTTCAGTTGTTCTAGTATGTGTTCAGGTGTCATAAGGTGTATGTATGTACGTGTATGTCACATTTATTTATCTAACCATTTAAGTACTTAAGTAATCTTGTCCTAAGGTGTTGTGTGTTTGTGTATGTGTATGTCAAATTTATTTAACTAATTAACCACTAAAAAAAATCAACCATTTAAATGTTCAAAACCAATATATTATTAAACATTAAAAAAATTAAAGCTAAAATATTATTAAGAATTGAAAAAATAAACAACTAAAAAACAAATAAACTATACAATTTTTTTATGAAAAAACAAAAAAAATTAATATTTTACTATTAATACATTTTTAAAAAAAATTAAAAAATACTTACCCTCGAAACGTTTCCGATCAGATCCCTACTCCTATGCTCTCCTTGCCCGTTGCTCAATAAGCCCCTCAATGCCAAATGAGGAGTTACGACTGTTTCACAACTTATATAGGGCAAGGGTGTCCGACCAGAACCCTTTCGGTTGGAACATTTCCAGCTAGAACCATGTTGCCACGCCAGTGCTCCGTGGTTGCCACATTGATCCAGTCGAAACCCTTCTGGTTGGATCTTTCAAGTTAACCCCAAGTGCGACATAGATCCGTACTTTTACCCCATGATAAGATTTTGTTTAATTTAGTAACAATGATATCTACTATGAAAGAGCATATCACAGAAAAAGTTATCCTACTGCGAAGGCATTAGAAGAATGATTTATAGTGTTAAGCCAAGGACAAGTCCATGTACACAAGTCAACATGAATGAGAAGTTTCTCAAGGGATAAGTCATGAATGACAACATATCAATATGACAAGATCATAGGCATAAAGTGCAACAAGGGAACATCTTTAGGACTCTTGGAGTCATTTTGATATGTGTAAGAGATGCCCAACGGATATGAATGCATTCAATAGGCAGATTTAAGACATTATTGTTCAGTTTGGAGAAATTGGGAGGGTCTTTATGACCCCTAATCAGTTGATTTCAACCCAGAACAGTTAGGTCAGGTAAATGCATCATGAAGAGGAGATTTAAGGGTGACTTGATGAAGTGTACAAAAAAAATAGGGGATCTAGGAGTAGGTTATTGAGTTGTCCAAGTAGTGGAGCAAATATAACAACAATTAGAAGACCTTTTCAAGCCCATTCCAAGCATCTAGGGACAAAATTGAAGGCCTAATTCATAGGTAGGTCAAAGAAGAAGTCTTTTCTTCATCAAATTTTTAGTTTGAAGTAGTTTGAAGGGCTTTTTGGAGCCAAAATTAGTTACATCTGACCCAACTCAATGGAGACTCCTTCAACCAAGAAGGCAAGCTAAATTTATAAATATTGCACATGATGTAAGAAAGTAGGATTGAATTACACTTTAAATATCAGACTTTTACATTCTTGTAAAAGTTAGTTCTTCATTTTTGTAAGCATTCTTGCATTCTTCAACACTTTGAAAGAAAAAGGAACAATTGTAACTCAAGAAATCAGTCTATTCACATGACTGATTTAGATTTGTAATGCAATTTTAAAGCCATAGAAGATAGTTTCTATGTGCAAGTAAAATTCATCTTATAAAATATCAATTAGAATCAAAGGGAAATCAACGAATCCCTATCTAATGAAAGAATTCTAACAAACAGACAATGAAATAACATAATAACATCAAAACAAGGTTTATAAATCAAATCAATTAAAAACTCCCTATTTCGTGGTTGCGTATAACTTCCATTGCTCTTCTCTTCTCCGTGGTATGATGGCTCTCAGATATTGCACAGGTAACCTACAAGTGACAAAAAGATTCAAAGTTCATGATTCAAAGAAATTGTCCAGGATTGAGGAGGATTGAAAATGGAAATTGAATGCTCAATTTATAGAAAATTGAAGAGGATTGATTGAAAGGTGGAACAGATTGATCAAGAGGTGGAACTCAAGTGAGCTCAAATGCTGATTGATAGTTGAACTGCTGACTTGGATGTGAAACATAATAGATTGAATAGATTAATTGAGTCAACTGATTGAGAAAAAGCAAATTGAAAGAAGAAAAAGAATGATTGAAAGAAATAAAGAGGATGACAAAGAGAACTAGAAGATGAAAATAGACACTCAAGAGATAAATGATTTAATTAATTAATTTAGCATGTGCTTACATTTAGACTTATATTTTCAATTTAATCTTTGCATGAGATTTATTCAAATAATTGAATTTAATTCAATTTAGTATTTGAATATATTTAGAACTTGACTTTGATTTTCAATTTGGTTTTTGAAATCATGCACATGTATTTGAATTTGGAAGAAATTAGAAGAATTAATTAAATGAAGTTAAAATTTAGGGATTTGGAAATAGAATTAGAAGAATTAAATAGTTAAATTAAATAATTTAAAGAAACTATTTAATTATTTAGAAATTGAATTTAATTAAATAATAAAGATTATTTAATTTAAAGGATAAAATCACAATTAATTAAATAATAAATATTTAATTAATATTTTAAAAAGAGTTGAATGATTAGATGATTAGAGATAGAAATTGAGAATTAATTTATTTAAATAATAAAGATTATTTAAATTAGGGAATTAATCAGAATTAATTAAATAATAAATATTTAATTAACATTAGAAAATGGTTAAAATGATTAAATGATGATAGAATAGGAAATAGAATAATTAGTAAGATGATGAGGAAATATGAAATTAGAAGAATAAGATTAATTAACTTAATTAAATAATTATTTAATCAATTAGAGGAATAATTAGTACATGATCAATGAGACATTTTTAGGTGTCTACATTTGCCCCTCTTTGAGACAAATTCAGAACGACATTATTTCAAAGAAAATGAAAAATTCTGCCCCAGTATGCCTTGGTACTGTTGTATAGTGTAAATATACCCCCTCGGAAAAGGTGGTAGAAAATGTCAAAAATTAAGACCATGTTTTCGATACTAGTGTAATGAGCAAGTGTGAGAAATTTCATTTCATTTTGAGATCATTTGAGCAGGCTACAAGTTGTTTGAAGCTGGTGAGGACCACGGGCGTCGAGGTGTCAAAAAACCCTAATTTTGAGCTATAAATAGAGATTTTAGGTTTTCATTTTCTCATTTTGTATTTGGTAAGTTCTTGTTTTCTCTGTGAATCTTGTGCTTTCTTGTGAGTATTTGATCATCATGGCTAGTTATAGAGCTCAATTGCACCTGTCTGATAAAGGACGTTCATATCAAAGACCTCCTGGGACTGGCGACATGGTATTTTTCCAAATTTCTCTTGATTTTTTACCTGTTTTTTGCTTTTTTCCAAAAAAAAATTCAGTATTTTTTTCCTTGCGTCACGCATTAGCATATCGATTTTCATGCATTCGCTTTAACTACTACGCAAACACTTTAACTGTTACGCATTAGTGTAGAATGTACCACATTCATTCATATCATCACGCATAAGTGTTTAATGTTATGCATGCGCTCATATCATTACACATTTTCTCTAAATGTCACACAAAAGCTATAAGTGTACCGCATTAGTAATAACTATCACACATTCATTGTATGCGAAATGTTTTGTCATGCTACTAAAAATATTTTAGTTTTTTTGTGATCCGATATTTGATATTTTCAATATTTTCTCATCACAGGAGAACATTGGAGTATTATACTGCCAACAGAGCAGATCCAGTGGACTTGATCTTCGTGCTGACTTACTTGATGAGGAGATTGAGCATATCCGCCAACTCGATTTATATCATGTATTACACTTACCAGAGGTTACGGCCAACATGGCCATGATTATAGCTTTGATAGAGCGGTGGCATTCTTAGACTTGTTCATTCCATCTTCCGACTGGGGAGGCATCCATTACGTTAGAGGATGTATGGTGTATACTACGTATTCCAATTCATGGTGAGAGAATTGTGTACGACCATGATGATGAAATTGTTGGATTGTGTGCACTTTTTGAGTGTGAGATACAGGACTTGCAGATCAGTGGTTGATATGACATCCCTTGGGTCCAGTTGGATTATGATGACATGACTATTGTACTATGCAGTGTTGTTGGTGGTTTGTTGATACTTGACAAACGAGGTCATGGATTTCCAGTTGGATGGGGCAGAGTGCTCCATGATATGATTGTTCATCGATGAGTATATGCATGGGGTCCATGTCTACTAGCCATGTTGTATTATCAGATGTATGGGATTGTATATCTTGGATATCAGTCTATCAGTTGTGGTGTGACACTACTCTGGACTTAGGCATGGGAGCATATTTCTATTTCAATACCTGTCATTCATGTTGATTTGTAGCCTAGTGAGCCTTATTCTTTTAGGTACACAACAGGTATCAAACACAAGGGTTTGGGTAACACCTTGTACTAGAGGCATCAGTTTGACATTTTGCAGCATTTCATTTGGAGACCATACTTAGATTGCCCTGGTTGGGCAGATGATGTAGTATGCATGCCTTTCTGTTGACAACGGAGATATTTGATCGGTAGGACTTTCGAGACCCATTGGATTATCGAGATGTATCTTCCAGGGCAAGTATTGAGACAGTTTGGTGAGGTATAGGTGACACCAATGGTTACCACTTATTTTGCTTGTGTATCTCGAGAGGTATCTAATTGGGGTGTTTGTATTCAACCACATGTTGCTTCTTCTGAGTTTGATGCTCTTCAGTCGTTACTCTAGGGTTGGGGTAGAGCTGCAGTGGATCCAGAGACGACATCAGAGTATGATGCATGGTTTGCCAGACATAGGCCGATTCCACTTACTAATCCTACTATTATGATTACAGCACAACAGATTCGCCATCCTAGACAACACTTGAGGATAGAGGTGGGGGAGAGAGTCAGAGGAGGAGAGGAGGTTGGACCCAAGGGAGGAGGTGAGGGAGATGAGGGAGCGGAGGGAGAGGATGAGATAGGAGATGAGAGAGGTGGAGACGAGTATGTAGACATTGGTGGAGACACCGAGTCTACCAACATTGGGGATAGCGATGATTCTTTAGAGTCATCGAGCAGCGAGGATGGAGACGATGATGATGATATGTCAGAGCTAGAGGACATGCATGTTGCAGAGGGTAGGAGAGGACAGGTGGGTGATGGGGAGGTCACTAGATGAGATGTCAAGCTAGAGGCCTACCATGCAGATTACGGCGCGCTTGAGGCTGAGAGGGATCATCTCTAGAGGGAGAGAGATGAGGCAATCCAGAGAGGTTAGATTACCATGGATGCATTTGATCAGCTTTCTAGACCAAGTACAGATGCTCATGACTAGGCAGATAGGTATTTCACTGCTTCATAGGAGGCTATATACTATCGGCATGCTTATGAGAGAGCTATCCCTGAGGATCAGAGAGAGCCTAGTTTTAGTGCCTTTATGGGGAGGAGATCGAGTAGATCTACTTCTCACCAGACTAGCAGTGGTGGTGTTATGGAACCACCTCAACATCCTGGGGTAGGATCTAGTGGACAAGATCCACCTACTGATAGAGGCAGTGTTGGTTGAGACATTTTTTATCATGTTATCTGAGCCTTCAGGCCTGTTTATTATATTCGTACACATTACCATTTTTGAGTTATATATATATGATATGCAAGTTTTGGCAGTGATCTAGTTATGTTTTGTTTTCCACGTATGCTTATATGATGCTATGAGTTTTATGATGCATATCTATTTGATTCTATATGATTCATAAATGCAATGGTAGTTATGTATGTATCAATGATGCTAATGAATGTAATGGTAGTTATATGAATGCATATTAACTAATATTTATGAATGCAATGGTATCTATATGTATGTTTATGAAATCTATTATGAATGCTTAATGGAATCTATTATGAATGTTTTTGTATGATAATGGTAGAACAAATTTTTAACTCAAATTCACTGTGAAGAAATGTTAGTTAGATGACAGAGAGAAGAGATTGATGATAGAAAGAATGTTAGAAATAATGTGATTTAGAGAGAAGACAAGAAATCAACAAACTATCAATAAGCATATGAGATGAGAACGAAATTGAAAGAATCATGAACCCATGTCACATATTTTATTGTGCAATATATATTCATCATTGAGCCTTATTATTGAACAATTAAGCTTAGCACATCAGGGTATAAGGAACCAAGATGTAAAGATATCTCATTGTAGAAACAAACATGTAGCAGACAAGGAGTGAACCCTCCATTCTAGGAATTACACTAGGGGTTGAGGTATGTGTGGCATCCAATAGCTGAATGCTCCTATCACATACACCCACTAGAGCAATTTCCCTAGAATTTCATTGGTTCACACCACAAACAACAAACAAAGAAAAAGATAATGCCCATCATAGCTCCTCTAGTCACTTGTGGACATCCCTGAGTAGCATAGGAACATAATCTGTCGCCAAATAATAAAAAATAAAGACTAACCCGGACAAAATTCAGCAGCTATACTGACCTTGTAACTTCGTTCTCAGTTGCTTGAAGTGATGGTTGATAATGTCTAATCTCATAAAGTCACAGACCCCGTTTAAGACTGACCTTTCTGATTCCAAGCGTATCCTCTTTTGTTTAAGACAAGATAATGATCACTTGATATGGATATGATAGGATTGATAAGACAGTTTGATTAGTTGATTGCAAATGTTTGACTGGATAGTCGCATCCTTTGTTAACTTCGTACGAAGTGTTTGCTGGATATCTGCTAGGGTATTTGTTTCTCGCAAGACATTTAATTGCAAGTTTTTTCGATTGATTGATTTTTTCAATTTTTAGTTCTTTTCCAAGGGCTTTTTCGATGTTTTTGGATTATGTAGATCAATGTTTGAATGTTTTTGGATTGATTTTTTTAGGACATTTTGCAAATGTTTTTGGTTGATTTTTATGGACATTATATGGATGTTTTTGGTATTTTTTGGTTTTCACTGTTTTTGGATTTTAAGTTTTTCACTATTTTTGGATTTTGAGTTTTTCATTGTTTTTGGATTTTGAGTTTTTCAGGACTTTATATGATTTTTTGGATTTTTTCAGGACTTTATATGATTTTTTTTTGGATTTTTTTAGGACTTTATATGATTTTTAGGATTTTTTCAGGACTTTATATGATTTTTTGTATTTTTTCAGTTATGCCCCCAGTGTGCAAACCTACATGACATGATGATCTATAGAATGTATGTGGAGACAAATGAATTTTTGAAATGACCTATGTTAATGCAATATGCATGATGAAGATGCATTTCCTATTCGAACAAGATTGACTGTGTTTATTCTATCATTTGTAATACACCAATTGAAATGGAGGTGCAAAACATTTCATAGATAAACAGTCAATCGATCCCTAAGGTCCTTTGGAACATTCAACTCAACACACTTAGTGACTTGGATTTACAAATGGAGACGCGAAAAACTTCTCCATTGGTTCTTGAAACTTTGATCTTATTTTGCCCATGTGTGTGCAGATGAGATAATTCCTACTCTTGTGTTCACTAAAGATCCTTAACATCCTATATGACTAGCTACATGGATTATCTTAACTTCAAAAGCATCCCGAATAGAGTCTCACTGCCAACAAGCCTTGAGAGCTCCGACGAGGTTATAAACTGTAATTTCTCAAATATTGCTCCATTACCAGTAGGCATTCATAGCCCTGATGGAGTTACTTGCATGTTCCCATAGTCAATATTTTTATCGCACTTGTATGCATGATATTTCAGTTATATATCATTTCTCTTTTGCCTTGAGATGAATTTGGCATAGCATTTTTTCTTTTTGTTTTCTTGCCTTGACTTGTAAGTAATGAAACCTACTTGGGTGTGATAATTACAGCGGCACTGAAGTAGAATTTTAGATTTTTCACTTAGTCATATGATCAACTAGGTGTCTAGAATGTATTAGAGATATTCTTAATATGTTTGAGCTATAGCAATTGATAGATTTTGGGTTAACAAGTCTCAAATAGTGAAATCATCACCCAACCATAAGTAAAGCGTCATCATAGGGTAATGTTGAAAATGAATGACCTTAGAACCTCAAAGACTTCAAGTCCAAATATCTAAGAAAGGAGATGACCCTTGCTTCTCTTGAATGCAAATGAATGATAAACTTGGACAGTTGCCTTGTTTTATTGGTGCTGCTATATGAAAATTCAGAAAATTTGTGAATGCGATGTAATTAAAAAAGAAACTACATGTAATGCAATGTTTTGAATAATATGATATGCAATGCGGAAAGTAAAACCTAAACTAACCTAGCCCTTAGGTATAATATCATTTAAGGTACATTTTGTTCATAGGGTCAGAGAATGGATCTCCCTCCATGGTAGCCAAATTATATGCTCCATTGCCTATAACCCTTGTTATGATGAAAGGACCTAGCCAGTTAGGTTCGAATTTCCCTGGCTTTTCTCATTCCGCTAGGTTCCTTTGATTCTGTTTAAGAACTAGATCTCCTACTTCAAAAGTTCGTGGGTGGACCCATTTATTATAACTTAGTCTCAGTCTGTTTTGATAACCTTGTAGATGATTGAACGTTGTTAGTCTTTTTTCATCAAGCGTTTCTAGTTCTTGTAACCTTGCTACTTGGTAGTCTTCCTCTAATATGATGTTTTGTAAGGAGACTCTTAGAGACGGTGTTTCTATTTCAATGGGGAGTATTGCTTCTGTACCATAGACCAAGGAATATGGTGTTACTCCTATAGGTGTGCATACTCCTATTCTGTAAGCCCAAAGAGCGGGATTTAACTAGAGATGCCAGTCTCGTCCTGTGTCAGTGACAACTTTCTTAAGAATTTTCAATATTGTTTTATTTTTTGCCTCTGCTTGTCCATTGCTTTGTGGATAATATGGCGTGGCAAATTTTTGTTGTATGTGAAATTTGTCACAACTCTTTCACTTCCTAATTTTTAAATGGACATCCATTATCTATAACGAAGCATAGTGGAATCTCGTATCTACGTATAATGTAGTTGAGCATGAATTTTTCTATTTGTTTTCCAGTAGTGTATGTAAGAGGAATTGCCTCAACCCATTTGGTAAAGTACTCAGTGACTGTTAAAATGAACTTGTGCCCATTGGAAGAAGTAGGGGTGATTTTACCCACTAGATCTAATCCCCATTGTTAAAATGGCCATGGTGATGTAATGGGTTGAAGATCTTGTGTTGGTGCATGAATGAGATCCTCATGCATTTGGCATTGCTTAAATTTCTATACATACTTATAAGCATCCTTTTCCATAGTTGGCCATTAGTAACCTGTTCTCAATAATTTGTTTGACAATGGTGGACCACTTTGGTGAGCCCCACAAATTCCATCATGGACTTCTTTTAAGGCAATTTGTGCTTCATTCTCATCAAGACATCAGAGAAGAGTTCCATCAAAGCCCTTTCTGTACAAAGTATTAGCTATAATGTAGTATCTAGATGCCTGACGAATAAAGGTCTTCTTTTTATTTCTGGACAGATCCAGTGACATGTACTGAGTATGTAAATATGTATACATTTCATTGTACCAAGGTGATTCTGGACCCACAATTGCACATACATATTCTGATAGGGGAGTCTCGTATGTTGGTAGCATCAACTATTCTCTGATGAACTCAAACTAAGTTTTGTTAGCAGGCATATTCAAAAGAGATCCTATGGTAGCCATTGCATCTATTGCCTTGTTTTGTATCCTTGGGATCTATTCGAAGGTAATTTTGCTGAAGTGCTCCTTGTAATCTTCTACCAACTTCTTATAAGGTATGAGCTTGTCATCCTTCATGTTGTAATCATCATTGACCTGGTTTACAATCAACTGTGAATCACCATAGACCTGTAATTCTTGTATTCTCCATTGTACACCTATACGAAGCCCTATGAGGAGAGCTTCATATTCAGCTATATTGTTTGTGCATTGGAAATTGATCCTAAATGACTTAGGTATAACATCCCCTTTAGGGGTGACAAAAAGAATCCCTGCTCCAAATCCATGACTTGTATATGATCCATCAAAATATAATTTCCACATTATAGATGTAGTTAATGTAAACACGAATTCATCTGGAAAGTCTATCAACAATGGGTGATTGTCTTGTAAAGGAGCCTCTGCTAATTGATCTACTATAATTTGTCCTTTTATGAATTTTTTGTCTATGTATTATATATCAAACTCGCTCAAGATCATAACCCACTTAGCCAATCGCCCGATCAATGTTGCTCTACTCAATAGGTACTTGAGTGGGTCAAATCGTGCAATGAGTTGTACCTTATGACTCAGCATGTAATGTCTGAGCTTTTGGGATGCAAAGATTACTGCTAAGCATGCTCACTCTATAGGGGTATAATTAAGCTCATAGCTAATCATGTTCCTACTTATATAATAAATGGCTCTTTCTTTTCCTTTTTTGTCATGTTGTGCCAACAAAGCTCCTAGAGCTAAGTATGTTGCTGATATGTATAACAATGAGGTTATCCTAGAGTAGGGGATATTAACACCGGTGTGTTTAAAAGATAATTCAGAGTTTGGAAAGCTTCTTGGCATTGTTCTATCCATTTAAAAGTAACTACTTTCCTGAGTAAATGTTGGAATGGGTGACACTTATCTGCCAACTACGCTATGAATCTCCTTATGGATTGCAGTCTTCCTTGTAACCCTCTTAGTTGTTTAAGTGTTGACAGAGGTTGCATATCAATGATTTCCTAGACCTTGGCAAGGTCTATTTCAGAGAGTTTTTAGTGGCAATTCTTCGCCAATTGGCGAATTTCATGCGAATTGTCTGGGGCAAAATCGTGGTCAAATCGCCCAAAATTTTGGGGTTAATGGTGCACTGTAGAATCTGGCTTCGCCATTGACCACGCATTGCTGACGTGCATGCCCGTAATATTTGCCTGAAATCACTCAGACACGAGTATTAGATCACCTTTGTTATTCGCCAGCAATAGTAAAATGACCACGTACCCAGGACCTAATTCGCCAATAGTAAATTAAATGTTCATTGCATGGGTCAGCCAAATTTGCCAATATCAATTAAAACATTATAAGAATTCGAGGACCCATTGGGCCATTTCGCCCTTCTTAAATTAAATTTTCATTGCCCGCCCGCACAATTCACCAAAAATGCAATTAAATTAAATGTTTATTGGCAATTGCGACACCCGGGCCCCACGCAATTCGCCAAAAATGCAATCATGGATTGCTATAAATACACTCTTTCTTACACTCTTTGTTACAATTTGTTCATGTCTGATTAGTAAATTGGGAGCTCTCGAGTCTCGATTTGCATTCCATAAATTGAGTTGGAAAGTCAAAGTTCATTCACATTGTAGAGCAAAGGGCCAAAGTTACAATCCTGCAACACAGGCCCAGGCATTCCTGATTCCTGATTCAAAGAATTGAGAAGGCATAAAGGTGAGTAATCATTTCTTCATACTTGATAGTATTAGTTTTAACTTTTAATTCGTAGTGAGAGGTCAAGACTCAAGATGTCACAGTCAGACATGGGTGAGACTCCTCAGGGTGGTGAAGGGATTGAGATGTTAGAAAAGGGTAAGACTCCTCAGGGTGGTGAAACTGAAGGGATTGAGAGGCCATCAAAATATCCAAAACTTAAACTTAAAGATGCTACCATAAAGTCTTTCTTTGGAATTGGCAAAGAATCTGGTCCATCAACTTCTGTAGTTGCAGAAGCCATTAACAGTAGCTCACCACCACCACAAGGTGGGATTGTCATTGAGTTAAATGCATCAAATGAGGATGGCAATACCGACATGGCAGAAGATGTTGTAAGGGATACACACAATGAGGTAATTCACTCGGATGCAAATGCTAGTACTGAAGATGATGTTGGTAGGAAGAAAAGAAAAAGGAAAGTAAAACTGGGGCAAGAGTGGGAGATGACAAGGAGTTTTAAGATTGATTGGGTAGCAAAGTACCCATTCATTGAACCGGTCCCAAACAATGAAGAACAACCAACAGAATGCAGGTGTAAGATTTGTAGCTGGAAAACAAAAAGAGAGAAGAAGATGCAGCTAAAGCTTGACACCATAGAAAAGCATATTGGTAAGGTTTATGAAAAATAGATCATAGATGGAAAGGAAACATGAGTAGTAAGATGGAAATCAAAGGAAGAATGTCTTCATGTTAAGTATGCTACGGAATATGAAGAGCATAACCACAATGACAAAATGACAGTGATTGGTAATAGTGGATTTGGAAATACAATCAAGGCTGGGCTTGAACATGCAGCGAAAGATGCAAACCTGGCAAAGACTGTTCAGATGAGTGTTATTTTTCATATTATGTCAAGAGGGTGTCCTATGAAAGATTTCCCAGAATTTAGTAATTTATTATCTTTTTTGAATGTTCCTCACTATCCTATGTCACATTGGTCAATAAATGCTAGATGGGAAATGGCAAACTGTCTCGCTGAGGTGGAAAAGCAAAATTTACAAGAGAGTGTAAAAGAGTCAAATTTCATTTCATTATCCATAGATGAAGTTACTGTGGTAGATAACACTGCTTGGGTTTGTATGCATGTGTATACTATAAAAGAACACATTCGTCGAGCTCATCTACTCTGTGTTCATAAAATGAGGGGCAATTCAACAGTAGAAAATTTATATTTGGAAGTTAAGAAAGCTTTGAATGAAATTGCTAGTATGGATGACTTGACAATTGCCAAGAAGTTGGTGTATGTTGGAGCTGATGGAGCTGTGATAATGCAAGGTCAAAGGACCGGTCTTTGTGCAAGATTACAAACTAGTATTGCACCATACATGGTTGGCATTCACTGCATGGCCCATTGAATGAATTTAGCATATAGAATTGTAAGCAATTTCCCTACAGTGTAAAAAGGTTAAGATCTGGTCCACAAGATCCACTCATACTTCTACCGAAGTCCTAAACATTTTGTAGAATTTCAGATTTTTGCTGAGGGAGTAACAGGAGGAAACAAGCTTCTCAGGGATGTTGAGACCAGATGGATCTCCTTGCATGGACCAGTGGAATGAGTTCTAACAGAATATCAATCCTTGATCATCTAATGTATGAGCAACGCCTCATAGTAGACAAAGCTCCTGATCTCTTACATAAGTTAAGTGATATAGAGACTTTGTTAACTTTAGCTAGTCTTCTCCCCATGTTGGATTCAATGAACAAACTTGTTAAGAAAGCCCAAGATAGAACTATGTATATCAATGAGTGTAGAACTCTACGTAAAATGACATGCTTGAGCCTGGATGGTCTATATTCAGATCTAATAGGGCGAAGCCCAAATTTTTTTAGGTGGCAGATAATTACATATTTGAATCATGCTGAAATTTTTTTACATTTCAATACAAAAAATGAGCTATGTGTCTTTGTAAAAGGATTTCAGATACCAATGCACCAATCTAAGACGGACAAGCGAGGTAGAGCACTACCAATTAAAAAGGAAGATTTTGATAGGATTGTTAAATCTGTTAGTGATAATTTGAAGTCTATTGCATATGAACTTTCAACTGAGATTCGTGAAAGATTCCCTTGAGAAGAAATACTTGAAGCCATGGGTTGTGTGTATCCTCAATTTTGGCATTCAATTGCAGATAATCCAAATGACGCAAAGATGTATCATAAAAAACTAGAGGAATTGATATTGACATTTTCAAAAGATGCATATTGCAATGGATAGCCAATAGAAGGAATTTTAAATTCAGATCATCTTAGAAAATAATGCAAACAATTTGCATTGGTTATGAAATAGCAGTTGGTTAACTTGGAGAATCCATTTGAACCTAGATCAACCACAAGGCTTAGGAAAAGGATAGATCAAAGTGAAGTATTGCGTATTGCAATACCAGAATATTTGAAACTTGTTGATTTATGTCAAACAATGATATTGGGGTCAATGGAAGATGAGAGAGTTTTCAGTGCATTAGGGCTTTTGAAATCAAAGATCAGAAACAAATTAGACAAGAATTTGGAAACTTTCTTGAGGTTGTTTGTAACCCAGTAGAATGTTAGAGATTTTCCATATGATAGGGCACTGGCAATCTGGAATTCCATGCGTGAAAGACGAGGGGTGTGCAACACTTTAAAAGCTAGTGGTGTTACTGCTAGTGCTAGTGCTGAGATAAATGAATATGATGGATTGCAGACTCAGAGTCAGCATGAAGACGAAGACATTTTTGAATACCCGACTTAGAATGAAGATGAACCTGTTAGTACTAGTCAGTTTCTGGATCTTGAGTCCATTTGGGATATAGAAGCCTCAGACAGTTGGACTAAGTCACTGAAGTGAATTAGTAGTCAATTTATAGGTATTTATAATTATACTACAGTTCTTGAGTCATATTACAATTTCAATCTGCAAAATTGCAATACTATAGTTGTCATTGATGATTTTTGATATTGTATTCCTTCAATTTGTGATTGAGAAGTAGAATGGATACTTATTTCATATTTTAAGTTGTGAATTTGAATTATTACTAAACAATTGAATTATTAGTAAATTGGTATTTGGTTCCACATTATGTTGAACATGAAATGCAACAATTTGTGTCACAAGATCCATAAAATTATTCATACTGCATAACCGTTACTGCTATAACCTTTCTACTGTTCTACAGTAAATGCTTAAAATGATGTTCATGGTGAATAGGGTTTTGTGTTTTTTTTTGTCTTAGTTGGCTAGTAAACCGAAGTTGTCGTGCATTGAAAATCTGAGTTGTCCTCTATTTATTTGTCCATGTCATCATCAAGTGTGGTCAAATCGGTTAGTCAGACATGTTTAATGTTTCATCTCTAACTCGCAAATAAATTTCATGTTTAACAATTTAAGTGGCGAGTTAGTGAGTGTTGGACCTGTTGGTTTGGGTTTAAATCATGAGGTCTCTTGTTTTTTGAGCGTTAGCATTTTATGTTAGCGAGGTGGAGATTGTTAATGAAATCGCTTTGGTTGCGAGTTTGTGACTGGGAGTGATTTTATGTTGTCGCACGGTCGCGAGGTGTTCGTGGTTAAGTCATTTTAATTTGTGATCATGCGATGCAGTTTGTATCGCAGCTTAGTTGGTTTCATTGCTTGCTCATAGGTTTTGAAGTTGTTTAGCATTTTAAGTTGCGATCTAGCGACAAGTAAGTTTTGGTTTGATTTTGTGGTCATCGCATGCTCGCTGGTTTTTAAGTCTTAAGTCAAAAAGTGTTGCGAGCATGCAATGGCAGTTAAGTGCCTTGTTGTAGCGGGATCGCAAGGGTTTAAGTCAAGTTAAGTTTGGAGTTGCGAGCTTGCGATGAAATAAGTTATTTTGTTAGATTTGCAGTGGTCGCTTGCTCACAGGTAAAGAAAGAATATTACTAATAATGTTGCGAGGTTGCGATTGAAGAGCTTGATGAAGATCAACGGTTGTCGCTCACTCATGAGATTCTTTGAGGATTTGTAAAAGGGGTTGCGAGCTTGCGATTAAGAGGATTTGGTAGCATTGTCGCTAACTCATCGGTTCCTTTCCTAATTGTTATAACCGGTTGAGAGTGTGCAATTAAAGATGGGGGATTGACACGTGGACTTGTTTGTTGAGTTCTGTAAAAATTTTGAATGGCAATCGCAATCAAATGCCACAGTAGCTAGTTCATGCAAGTGTGGCAATTAATGAGACCTGAGAGAAGTGACGGCTTGCATGATCTAGCTGAGATTTTGACATTTGTACAATTGCATTAATGACACCGCCCATTCCCAAATACCATTTTATGTTGTGAGGTTGTGACTGGATGTGATTTTATGTTATCGCAAGGTCGCGAGGTGTTTGCGGTTAGGTCATTTTAATTTGCAATCATGCGATGGGGTTAAGTCGCTTGCTCGCAGGTTTTGAAGTTGTTTAGTTTTGGTCTGATTTTGTGGTCATCGCATGCTCGCGGGTTTGTAAGTCTTAAGTCAAAAAGTGTTGTGAGCATGCAATGGCAGTTAAGTGTCTTCTTATCAAGGGATCGCAAGGGTTTAAGTCAAGTTAAGTTTCTAGTTGTGAGCTTGTGATGAAATACGTTGTTTTGTTAGATCAACGGCTGTCGCTCACTCATGAGATTCTTTGAGGATTCGTAAAAGGGATTGTGAGCTTGCGATTAAGAGAATTTGGCAGCATTGTCGCTAACTCACTAACACGTGGACTTGTTTGCCAGGTTTTGTAAAAGTTTTGAATGCCAATCGCCAATCAAATATAAGGGCATGAATTCAAATTTTGCTCGAGTACTTCAGTTTGAAGTTTGAATTAATGCCACAGACTATAGCTACTAGCTAGTTCATGCAAGTGTGGCAATTAATGAGACTTGAGAGAAGTGATGGTGCCCAAATAGTAAATACCATAAATTGCATGATCAAGCC
This sequence comes from Cryptomeria japonica, assembly GCF_030272615.1. Classification (NCBI taxonomy): domain Eukaryota; kingdom Viridiplantae; phylum Streptophyta; class Pinopsida; order Cupressales; family Cupressaceae; genus Cryptomeria; species Cryptomeria japonica. Next base: position 428,278,353 of record NC_081415.1, read on the forward strand.
GAGGTTTTGTATAATTTCATTAATGCATTCTATCTTCGAGGTAATCCAGTGAATTGAGCTCTGCAACAACGTTGGAGAATTCAGAGTGTTGGGTGTGAGAACTCAGAAAATTTTAGAAAATTGGTTAAGTTTTTCTCCTGCAGCTAAAATGAGCCAGGCAACGAGTGCTACTAGAGGTTCCAAGCCCAAGCCCAAGCCCAAAGCCACGACAAGTGGAGCAGGAGAACCTGGAGGTTCCAAGGCCAATGCCACTGAGGAAATGATGGTTAAGAAATACAAAGAGGAATTTGTAGATTTGATGCCAGGGACTTCCGTTGCTTTGAATACAAATCATTTGGCATGGAGAGATTTATTAAGCCAATGCAGAAACCCTACCATGCCTAATATGACTAGCTATGCTCTGTTTAAGTATTTCTGGAATAATAGGGTTAAGGGTGTCCCGATGTCAAACCCTTGGGATTTAAATATGGCAAAGTTAATTGTGCCAGATGTGTATGTTGATGTGGATTTGATCAAAGAGTTGGCCAAACGCTATTGCCCAGTATCTAGGGTAATCAGAAGAAAGAACCAGTCTGCCCTAGTTTCAATTAACAGAGCTAGCTTTGTTGAAGCTTTCCAGATTACTGGTTCTGCATGTACAGATATAGATTTGGAGTGGATTGCGGAGGATTATGACAAATACAAAGGTGTTATCAAGAAGCATGCAATCCCTAGATACATGCCTAGGGTGGATAGGAAGCTGGTTATAATTCTAGAGAGTATCAAACCACCATTTGACATCACAACTTTCCACCATTATATGCATTGTACAATTTATGGACTATGCAGAGTGTTGGGTTTTGATGGAGATTCAACAGTGTCAGCTGAATTATTGATGATGGCCATGGACATTCAACACCCAGATGTTAACAATGATTATGATTATGTGGGCTATGTAGTTGAACACATTCATAATGCTCTAGTTGAAATTCAGAGTGGTGCACCTAGCCCTACATTCAAGCATTATTCATTGCTGATGCATTTAATCTTGCCCTATAATGTTGAGTTCTTGGATAAAGAATTGGAGCTTTTCAAAGAAGAACTCGGTGTCTTAATGCCAATACAAAGATGGACCTAGGTTTGGGACAGTAGTTCTCCCAATTCTTCTTTCCTTTTCTTTGAAAATTGGATTGTTTCGCCAATTATGGAAATGCTAGGAATAACTAGGGAACGATTGTCAATTGATGTTAGGAGAGTTTTGAGACCTTACCAGTTTGTTCCAAATTGGTCTATTTCACATAACTGGGGGGACTTTTATTTTTTTGATAACTTTTATGTGATCAAAGTCTATGGGTGTCCTCAGCCTCCCCATATTTTACCAAAGTTTGTTCCAATTAGGATTGCTTTTATGGAGTTTATCTGGCAATTGACCCTAGTTGAAAAAGAATACCTTGATAAACATAGGAAGGGTTCTTTTCTTCCTAGGCTTTGGGTTGCATCTGATTTTACCATTGGTAGGAGTTTCTTTGATGAAGTAAACAATTTCCTTAAACAGTATAGGTTGGTTAATGTTGTATCTAGATTCTATGATCCGGAACAATTTATTAAAATTGCAATGCCAAAAATGACACCTTGGGCCGCAATAAAGGATCGTGAACCATTGGATGATGAAGATGTGGTTAGAAATTTGCTGAGAAAAGATGAAGTACAAGAAAGGAGAAGAAAATGGAAAAATTTGATGAGAGTTGAAGAAGAATTGAAGGCTCCTGACCCTAGTTTCTCAGGTTTTTGCCCTGATAGCCCGTACCTGGAGAGGATTAACAAAATGTTGAGTTTATATGAAACTCTGATGGAACAAATGCCTCCAATTCCAGATTCTGAAGTGGTTGCTCAGCAGCAAGACCCCCAAGATGTACATTCTTCACATGGCAAGAGGCCACTTAGTGTGTGTGCTCATGCTGATGATGTAGAGAGTGGGGATGAAGTTCAATCTACCCCAGCTACAAAGAAACAGAAAACTAGTGAGGTCGGTACAATTGTGAGGAGAGACCCTACTAGAGCAATTGTTACAGAACAAGGACAATACTTTCATCAAATAAGGACACATCTCAGAGAAGTAGGGCAGAATGAAGAATAGGGAGAAACAAACAAAGCCCTTGCTCAAGGCTTTGATGAGCGTGTGATGTTGTCAAATGAATTCATGAAAGATGATGACTTTATTAAGTCAGATGAATTTAAAAGTTTTTTGTCAAGATTGAAACAAAAACAATTAAGACAAAATCTGATCATAGAGGAAGCAAATGAAGAAAAGAAATAGGAGATCATCGAGGCACTGCAACAATATGATCCTGACAGGGAGCAAATATCTGTGGAAAAGGAAAGACAATTGATTAAGAGTACTAGTATGATTATGATGCTTGACTGGGATATCCAGTCTACTTTTATTATTGATCAGATTAGGAAGCAAGAGGACCCAATGTTCAAAACTGAATTTGAAATTGGAGATGTAATAAGAGGATCAGGATTTAATCCTAAGTCAAAGATACTTGCTGCTTGGTCTTTGGCCCCTTCCACTCAAAAGCCCCATCTTCTAAATATCCAAGTAGAAAAGAAAGCTGACAAAATGATCTGGAACTTGCAAAACACAACTAACACGGAGATTGCCTCTTTTTTGACTCAAGTTTCTTTCATGAATTTATCAAAAACAGAGGATTTGTCAAGAAGATACATAGAAACATATACCCAATTGATTGCATTGAATAAAAAATATGAAGAGACACTGATGAAGAAGGGCACTTTGGAGGAAGAGTTAGTGGATTTGAAAGAAAAAATTGCAAATGAGCCCCCTCCAATATAGATTACAAAACAAGTACAACAAATACCAGCTGATGTGACAGCAAAAATGGAGGAATACACAGGGAAAATTGAAAAGCTTGAAAAGGAACAAAATGTCAAGGCTATCTCTGTTGTGTCAAGAATTCTGAAACACAGGATTAATGTATTGAAAGGAAAATTGATGGTAGTGCATGATTTGCACATTTCTTTGACAGAGGCAAGTAAAACATCCTCAGAGGCTGTAGCTTTTCTTGGACCTTTGTTCAATGTTTGGTCAGGAAGAAGCAGATTAATGGATAAGCTAGATACTGCAATGATGTATAGTGGCGAGTTCCCTCCCAAGATCAGTGACACCAAAGACATGGTGGAGGTAATGAATGCAGCTTATGCATTTTTCACAGGGAAGGATGTGCTTATAAATGAAAAATTGCAGACATTTGGGGAAGGTTATAGTAAATTGGTGCCTTCAATTTATGGTAGTAATGGACAGTTGAAATCAGTTTCTGATTGGACTAGTGAATTTGATTTGATTCTAGAGCAAGAAGAAATAATCAAGCATGTAAATGAACAGGTTGATGCTGATTTCCTTAATGGTCTGCTTGATTCACTGTTCAAAGTTGAGGTTGACCATGCAAAATTTATTGTTGAGTCCAGGGCAGTTATAGATGCTAGATGGACAGATTCAATTGCAAAGTTGGAAGAGGTAAAGGCATTCAGTTGGCCAACAGACAAAGAGGTGGATAGGTGGCAAGCCATGCTAAAGCCAAAGGCAAAGAAGAAATCTCAGGTTGAGGTTGCTACCCAAGATTGCTCACAGTAATCTTTTTATTTTCGATCGGTAGAGAGGGATGGCCAGTTGGCCACTTTTATTGATGTTGAACTTGAAAACTCTTATATAGTTATAAATTTATAATAGCTCAACTATTCAAGAATTTGATAAGTGCATAGATGAAAACTTGAATCGCATTGTGAATTTACTTTCTGATATCATTATGAATATAATATCAATATCATTTGCAGTTTGAGATCTTCACATAATTGTCTTTGTGTTGAATTTATGTTTTTACTGTGAATTGAATGGTCAAGGGTTTTTCAATTTACATATGAATCTGGGTTGTGTATGTAATGGCATTATTCATTATTGAAGTTTATTATCAGGTTGTCTTGAATTGTAAGTTTAAAGTGACTCTCGAGTCTATGCCCTAGGATAAGGCACCGGTCTATTGTCTTGATGTTTTACTAATTATGTTGTATAATGTATTCCTATCTATTGTGGTGTTTAATAGTAATACTTTCATTCTTAATACTCTTGAGTCTTATGATTTTATATGCTATGGATGTTTATGTAATATATGTTGTATAATGTAATATATGTTGTATTCCTATCTATTGTGGTGATTAATAGTAATACTTTCATTCTTAATACTCTTGAGTCTTATGATTTTATATCCTATGGAGGTGTTCTATGACTGTCTATAATCCGCCCACCAATTACAATGAGGTGAATCCTTAATATGTATTATGATTCTAGACTAACAGAAAATTTAAATGAAAAATTACATACACCATAACAATGCAACAAATGAAAAAAGTTAAATCTCATGATTATGATCATTTGAAAGAGATACAATCATACACAATAAATTTAATAATTTATATATAACTCCTTCAAGAACCTACACAAAGCTTGACACAAAATTCTTTTCATTTGCTATATAAATGACTATACAATATACAACTTGCTCCCTTCACCTAGAGTCTAGAAAGAAGAATCACTACTAGAACTAGAAAAGGAACCCCAATGACTATACAACTTGCAAAACTGCTTGAGCCATGCCATTATCACCCTGATGCCTTCGGATGGAATGTGAGATGTTACGTTCTGTCCAACAAATCATTTCCAAATAGAGGAGGAAGCAATCATGCCCAAGAATAGAGAAAATGGAAAGATGAGCTCGAGCCTTCATGCCCACGATCAAGGAAAGTGGAAAGAGGAGCTTTAGGGTAAATGTAATATGTTGGGGAGGGGTTGTAGCTTCCATGTCATCACAAAGATGACTGGCTGCCACTCCCCTCCTAAACAAATCCTTCTTTCATTCCTCTGCGGGCTCCTTCTTCAAGCTCCCTGCCATCCTGTGGTAGAGTAGAAGCAAAGGATGTGCCATGCATGGCCTTTCTTGATAAGAAAAGGGTTTCACACCCCCTCTGGAAATCCTTCTCACTTTCACAACCCCTCTAACAATAAACAAACTCACATAGCAGAAAACAAAAAAACACCCATCCGGTATCACAGAGCACACAACAAGTGCAACTCCATGCACGATCCTGCTCAAACATCATCTTCCTTTCCAAGGAAAAAAACCACTCTCAGAAAATGAAAAAGGTTTATTTTCTCTTCTACCAATTAAGTCACCACTCCATTGTACTTATAACATTTTCACACTTCATTTGGTGATGCTCATTTTGCATTCATGTGAAAAATTATCATTTTGGTGGTTTCCAACATGACTGTAGACTCTAGAAGTCATCATCATGCCTATCAAATCCTTAATCCATTGTATCCTGCTAAGGCTCATCTATTGTGAACAATTTTGTTCTAATTTTATTCCTCCTTGATTGGACAAATTCTGCTTCAAAATCCCTGACAACAAGCAACCTGAGCTCTTATTTCTCAGAGAAATCCGTGATCTCCCATCTCTAACTCAGAAGCTATCAAATCCTTTTATGCCTCTGAAACCATCATCCTCGCTTGTCTAATCAACCTTGACTCAAGAGAAACCTTCAAACTAGTCCCTCAGGAATGAGTTAGCATCCAAGCCTTATAGTTATCGCTAGCTCGTGAGGTAAAATATCTGAAGATGTGAACAAGCCGCGAGCTAGTGACCAGATAGTTTGTGGTTAAGTTTTATGGTTATCGCTAGCTCGCGAGGTAAAATGTCTGAAGATGTGATCAAGCCACGAGTTGGCGACAAGTTGGTTTGGGTTTACATCGCGAGGTCTCAGGCTTTTTGGGTGTTAGTGTTTTATGTTACCAAGCTTAGCAAATAAAACAATATAGATTGTTAGTGAAATTGCTTTGGTCGCGAGGTCTCGAGTTGGTCTGATGTCATACATTATAGCTGTGAGAGTTAGCAAGTAACTCATTTCATACAGTTGTCACTAGCTCTCATGTTTGTTTAATGTTAGCATTTTTAGGTCACGAGCTAGTGACTAGATAGTTTGTGGTTAGGTTTAATGGTTATCGCCAGCTCACGAAGTTAAATGTCTGAAGACCTGATCAAGCCGCGAGCTTGCGAGTTGATTGCTAGCGGTTAAGAGATAAATAGTTTTATGTTGGTAAGTATGCGACAAGGGTTAAAGTTACCACTATCTCCAAGTTGTTGTGGTGATGAGGACTTAACATTTTGTGGTCGAGAATTGGCGAGTGGCAGTTCAGTTTCCCTCAGTCACTAGATCTCGAGGTTACGAAGGCTTAGCATTTTTAGCTTACGAGTTGGAGATAGAGAGAGTCGTAAGGGCTTGTCGCTAGGTCGCGAGATGCCCTAATGGGCAGTCTTCCAGGCAGAGAGATGACAACTGTGTGCCACGTGTTTTAATGACTTAAAGTTAATATCTTGAAATCGCCAATATTTTTATTTTTATGGTTTGAAAATAGCTTGAAATCGCCAATATTTTTATTTTTATGGTTTGAAAATAGCTTGAAATCGCCAATATTTTATTTTTATGGTTTGAAAATAGGTTGAAATCGCCAATATTTTTTTTTAATGGTTTGAAAATAGGTTGAAATCGCCAATGCAAATATTTTTCTGGTTTTAAAAACATTACAATTCGCCCATGCAAATATTTTTGGGGTTTTAAAAACATTACAATTCGCCAATGGAGATTTTTTTTTTTCTCCGTAAATGGCAAAAATTCGCCCATAAAATTAAAATTTTCCTCGGGAATTATACAACTTTCACCAAGTTTTTACACCTTGTCCAAGGGGGGGGTTTCTTAAAGTTTTCCCTGGTCTATTTCAATTCCTCTGTTTGACACTATAAACCCTAATAGTTTACTTGTTACACCAAACACACACTTCTTCGGGTTTAGTCTAACATTATACTACTCCAACCGATCAAATATTTGTGCAAGGACCGTAAGGTGATCTTCTCTTATCTGTGATTTAGCCAATATGTCATCCACATAATTTCCATTATAATGTGGATCATTTCATGAAACAGCATTGTCATGGCTCTTTGGTATGTTGCTTCGACATTTTTGAGACCAAATGGCATTACATTCCAACAGTATGTTCCCCATGGGCATGTAAAGGCTGTTTTATGTTGATCTTCTGGTGCAATTTTAATCTGGTTGTATCCTGAAAAAACCATCCATTAAGGATAGCATTTCATTTCCTGTTGTTAGGTCAACTATCATATCGATATTGGGTAGCGAGAAGTCATCCTTAGGACAATCTTTATTTAGATCCTAGAAATCCATGCAAATTATTATGCCTCCTATGGGTTTAGTCATAGGTACCAGGTTGGATATTCATTCCGCATAGTCAATAGGTCTAATGAAACCTACATCCAACAACTTTTGTAATTCTATTTTAACCAGTAACGCAATACTTGGATGCATTTTTCTCAATTTTTTCTTGTTATGTTTAACTCCCAGTATCAAAGGTAAGTGATGCAACACTAATTGAAGGTCTAAGCCTAGCATAAATGCATAGGACCAAGCAAAATTGATATGTCATTGCTTGAAAAAATGAATGAATCTATCTTTTTCTTCTTTGCTTAATGATTTTTCCAGATGGATGTTATGTACAACCTCCCCTTCTACTATGTTTACTTCTTTTGTTTCTTCTATAAGAAATGTTGAACTTTCTCTTTCAATAGGAAATTTACCCAACTTTCTCTTGCAATTATGGGTGTTTTGATATTTATTTTTTGTTGTAAAGGTACTTTCTTCTCCAAAGTATGTTGTTCTATCCAGGTCTATAGCAAACCCTACTTTGTGATTACCTTGTGGAAACCCCTCTCTCACTCGGAGAAATTCTACAATTGCTTCGTCATTTTCAAACCAATCTAGTGTTGGTTTTCCTTCTTGCCCCCAATAAATCAAGTGTGAATGTACAAGGGGTAAATAATTACTCCCTTCCATAGTAGACTATGATAACATGAAGACTTGATTGTTTGAATGATTTTGTGTATTTTCATCTTGTATAGGCTTTATTTGATACCTTAATATGACACTTGCTGGTGGGCTAGAATAATGGAGTGATATGAACTCGTAGTCATGAGAGTCTGTCTCACTTTCAATGTATGTTTCATCATATGAGCTATCATCAATTATATCTTCTTGTTCTTGTCATTGATTCTGTTGTAGATTGACTGGTCTTGTTTGGACAGTAGTTACCCTTCTTAAGCCTGGTATAAGCCTTTTCAATCTTTCTTCATCTGATTCGTTAGGTTGAGCGTGAGTCATTTCTCATGGCAGAAGTAGTGACAATAACCATGGATGAGATTCATTTGGTGGTGGTAAACCTGCATCTGTTGAAACATTAGCTTGTACTGTTGTGTCAACAACTGCATCATTTTGTGATTCAATGCTAGGTTCTTGCAGGAGTTCTCTCATGTCTTCCCCATCTGATTTTGCACTAGATGATGTGGGTACTTGATTACTTGTTTGAGATGAAGATGGAAGCACCTACGTGGAAAAATCCCTTTGTGGTTGTAGACACCTAAAAGTTGCACAATGAATTAAGTGAATTTTATTCATTTAATTATTCTTAATTCTTCCAATTGATTAAATTAAGATTTAATTAATATCCCTATTCTTCTAATCGGCTATTAATTAAATTAAGATTTAATTAATATACCCTTCTTCTATCTAAGCCATTTAATTAAATTTACATTTAATTAAATCACCCTTCTAGCCCATTTAATTAAATTTACATTTAATTAAATCCCCTCACTTTCAAAATCCTACAAATGCAAGTTGCAACCACAATTTAAATAAATTAATTTTATTTTAATTAAATTCTATTTTCCCCACCCACTTGCAAAATCCTACATCTCTCACTTGCTTCCTAAACCCCCTTCCTAAATTCTTCTAGAACCTATCTAATCCTAATCAATTAGCCTAAACCCTTCAATCATATCCTTTTCCCTAAATTTGAGGATGTCACTTCTCAAATTTGGAGGAAAGTCTTCTAGAAGCATTAAAGCCTTTATGTCTTCAACAAGATAACTTGTTGAGTTCCCCCAAATTTGGAAGGACTCTTACAAATTTGTCCCCAAAGTCTTCCAAACCATTAATGGTTAACTCACCCTTTTGGCATGGTTACAAACTTTTTTCTTAACTCAACCTTCATCTAACTCGGGGGTCTCATCGAGCACTCATGGATTTACCCTTTGTTATCCCTTTAACCTTTGCACAAGAGTTTATCCTTTGGGTAAAATCTTTGTCCAATGGATAACCTTAACCTAACCTTAACCCTTACCTCCCAAGGTAACCATCATGTCTTCTCAAGCATTTAATGCTTCTTGCATCTCCTCTCAAGCAGTCTCTTGTTGACAATTGTCACCATTTCATTGGTGAGAATTGTAAACATGGATTGATTAACTTTCAGTCCCGGCCCTTGATAAGATTATCCAATCTTGACCATCCATTGCCCTATTTTCCCTATAAATAGAGCCCATTCCTTCTTCAAAACAATCAAGTCTTTGTGCATCAAACTTATAGTCTCATAACATTAAGCATATTATATCTCTTTGATAGAATAAGTATTTTAGATCATTTTGATAGCATTATAATCTTAGATATATCATGTTAATCTCATATCATGTTAGCTTCATCTTAGTATCATTTTCATACTAGATTAAGCTTCATATCAATATCTTGCATCCTATCATCATCTAATTTCATATCTAAATCATCACTAGGATCTTGGTTGCATTCCATTTAGATCTTAGAATCATTAAAATCTCATTCTTTAGGTTGTCATCTTAAAGAATCAAGTGCTCTTCCAAGCTGAGAGCCACCTTGAATCTTGAAGATCCTTGGAGATTGAGGAACATGGAATGATTTAAAGAGTTTAGATTCATTTAACTTTGTTTTGTTTGGATTTATAACCTCTAATGCAATGTTTCATGTGTGTGTTTGAGATGGTTCCTCCTATTGCAAGTTGACCCCACATTTTCCAGCATACAGTGGTATGTAGTCTGACGGTTTCATTGGTCATTTTAGTATATCAAGGGTGTGATGTCTTGCCTCTGTGATATGTGATACATGCTTATACCGCAATCCTTGATTCCCTGGATTATCATTAGGAACAATAGGCTCTAGTCTTCCTTGTTTCTATAACCCCAGGCCTGTGGTACCATCATATCCATATCTTTGGAGCATTTTGAATCCATTGCCATACATATTTGTGGGTATTCTGGGTATCGTCATGTGATCTTCTTCTCTATATATCCAATGGTTAACATCTTCATTCAAGGATTCTTCTTGTAAGTTGCCCCATCTAATGAAAGAGCATGAGTCTATGTATCTAACAATTTCTTTTCCTTTGTCTTGTTTTTGTACTATATTGTGAGGTTTCCCAAGAGACTTAGGAGATAGAGACAATTGTTTCCCACTTAAAGTATTTGCAATAGAATACTCTCCACAACCCATATCTTGTATTTGTAAGGTTGATGTTGAAGGCATATCCTTTTTTGTTTCTGTGATTGTTAATGCCTTCAGTTGTGTAGTGAGAGGTGCTTCTTGATTAATAGGTACCTGATTATCCATACTTTATTTCAAGTAATTGCAATGTTGGAAGGGATTTGGATCACCCTTTATGGTGATTTCAATACCATTATATGAGAATTTGACACACTGATGAAATTTGGATGGTACCGCTTGCATGGTGTGGATCCATGGGCTATCCAATAACATGTTATATCCCAGTTCTCTATCCAAGACTTGAAAAGAAGCCTCTATTGTTATAGGTCCCACTTGTATGGGTAATGTTACAATGCCTTTTGATGGATGTTCTTCATTATTGTATGCCTTGATATTTATCCTCTTGGATGAATCAATGTGAAGTTTAGAATATCCTAGTGCCTTAACCAGCTTTAAAGTACAAATGTTGAGAACAGCTCCTCCATCTACGAGTACTCTTCTGATTCTTCTCTTATGAATGTAAGCTTCCAAATGTAGTGGGTCGTTATGAAGCAGTCTATCAGTAGGAATATCTTGTTCTGTGAATGCAATACGTGTGCCTTGTGTCAAATTTCCTACCATAGACTGGAAGGCATTTTCATCTATATCTCTATCCACTACCAAATCTTGAAGTGCTTTGTCCAGTATAGCTCTATGAGTGGGTGAAATACACAAAAGTTTGAATAATGATATCTGTGTCGAAGTTTTCTTAAGTTTCTCAACAACATTATAGGTCCCTACTGCTAGTGGTTGATTTTGTGGTATTCCTTGTAAAGTTACCTTTGATCTACAAGTAACTACTGCATAGTCTCTGTCTCTAGGAGTTATGGTGATCGTAGCCACTGTATCATATGACTTATAGGTTTTGTCAGTATCATATGTTGTGTTATCAAGATTTATGTTAAATCCCTCTTCATAGTCTTTATGTGTATGTTTGACATCCATGATGTGTTCTATGAGTTCATCTTCAAACCAACTTGAATGAGATGGTTGACCATGCCCCCAGTCTCTGAGACAAAGATTTCTATCATCATCATATTTTGGTGCCTCTGATATCATGCAAATTTGGTTATCATTTGTGTGAGTGTCTAGATATTGCTCATCTTGATCAACTGTTTCTTGTGAATCCTTGTTTACTATATCTCTTGAGCTAATGGCATGAATAGTGTAGTCATATGAGACCTTTATGCAGTTAGTTGTATTGTCTTGAGTACCTAATGTGGTAGCTTTCCCTATGTCATGCTTAACCATTGGATCCTTAAAAATTGTATGATTTGTGTTTGCTGAGGTTTTTTCAGTATTGATTGTGATGTCCCCTTGGTCTATCATATCTTGGACCAAGTTTTTCAATTTGTAGCAACTTGTTGTTTTGTGACCTTTAGTCCTATGATAATCATAGAAATGATTATCATTCCACCATGTGGGTTTGAAAGGACCTGGTTCAAATACTCTTATTTCTAGTAAAGTGATCATGTTTGTCTGTATTAAATTTTTGAGTGCTGACTCAATAGGTTCTCCTAGAGGTGTGTAATTTCTTCTTGGAGCATTTACCCTAGGGTACCTTGTGTTCATGTTTTGTGTAGCATTTACATTTGTTGAGGTCATGTTATTCCCTATATGTGGATTAGATGACTGACTTATTCCCAAAGATAAAAACCAGTTGAGTTTTGTTTATCGTTCTAGCGTCTACAATACCATCATTGGTCACATTTTTGTTTTTCGACCAAAACTTGGACTTATCATTGTTGTTAGTGTTACCATACTTAATAAGACCTTGTTCCACTAGTCCCTTCTCACATTTTAGAGCTTTTTCTGTGATTTGTTTGAATATGGTTAAACATTGCATTTGTATCGGATATTTAATCTTACGAATCAAGTTTTCTGTGAACATATCCACTTGCTCTATTTCTGGGATAACTATCGTGCACCTCCTATAGAGAGCCTTCCATCATTGTATGAAGGATGCAAATGTTTCATTCTCATATTGTTTAGTGGCACACAAGTCCATCAAAGTAACTGGGGTTTCAATGTTATGCGAGAAGTTTGCAATAAATTGTTCAGCTAATTCTCCCCATGATGTGATAGTTGGTGGTAAATGTGAAAACCACTCTAAAGCCAAACCCCCCAGACTTTTAGGAAATAGTCTCATTAAGTAAGTATCTTCTGTTGCAACCTCTATACATGTCGTAAAAAACTCTCTGATATGGTCTCTAGGATCACCCTTCCCTCAATATCTGTCAAATTTAGGTGTTTCAAAATGTTGTGGAAAAGGCGACATGTATAATGTGTGATCAAATGGATAAGGACGTAAGTCCTGCATTATGTATCTATTTTTATCATTACCGGTTTGCATGGTCACCATTTGTTGTTGCAAATTATGTAATTGTTGTGTCAGAATATCTGTTTGGGTCAAAGGTACACCTTGTGTTTGTGTATGTCCCACAAAAGGATTTGTGGTTGCATAACTAGGAGCTTGTTGGAAGGTACCATGATTATAATTTTGTGTGTTGTGTGTTCCACTAGGTACTGTGAAATAAGTGATATGGGAACCCATGTTTGGTTGAGTTGTACTTGTTGTATTGGTAAGACCTAGATTTTCATTTTGGTGACTATATGTTGATCCTATAGAATAGGAAACCAGAGGTTGGGTTGCACTTGTTGCTTGTGTTTGAATAGGTGTTGAGACACTTGATATTATCAGTATGCTTTGTGTTGGTATACTAACATTGATCGCCGAGGATGATGCACTTGTTTGAAAGTATGCATTCATGTTGACATTTGTTTGGATAGGTACGTTTTGAGGAAAATTGGAGATCATTGCTTGCATTTGTGTCATGGGCAGTGTTTGACTGTTATCTTGACCTATAGTTTGTCCTAGTGGTAAGATCTTTGTGACATCAAAATCTGCAGGTAGTTTCGCCCCATTTTGTAATAACAACGAGAGATATTTGTCCCTATCACTATGTATAAGTGCATCTAGGATCATAAGGACATGTGGATCTTGTTGAGCTGACTCAATTTCTTCTTTTGTTAAATGTTGTTGTAATTCATTTAGGGTATACATTTCCTGAGAACCTGATTGTTGACTAGTTGATATGTCCATATTCCAAGTTGGATTTACATATTGGTTGTTGTTTGGGTCCATTATACCTTTTCCCTTTTGTGACCTTGTGACGGGAATTTAAGACTACTATATGAGGGTGGTTTTATGCAAGACGATGACTAATGCTAGACTGTAGATGTAGGTATGAGGTATGCAAAACTAGACTAGACTCTCTATTAAGGATTTTGATGCGAGACTTGTTGAGTATTTTTGGATTTTTGTAATGCAAGTTTTTCCATGTCCTTTCTATAAATGTTTTGCAAGAATTTCTCTATCAATCATATGGGCAATTTTATACTCAATATTTATCTTGTACTTGACTTCTATATACTGAGGTGCATTTCTCCTTGAGTCCCAGGCTAAGTTAGCTAGACCATCATTTGGCACTAGATTAGGCTGCTCAAAGGGGAGCAAACCATCACCTGGGAGACCCATTACGACACATGCTATGACTTTGCAGGATGATTATGGAGTAAGACAGACGTATATGAGATCTAGATGAAGACATATATGAGGATGATAATGCGGACATAAAATGAGGACTATGCAACGACTATGGACGATAATGAGGATGTGAATGAGGACTATGCAAGGACTTATGACGATAGTAAGAACGTAAGTGAGGACTATGCAAGGACTTAGGATGATAATGAGGACATAAGTGAGGACTATGCAAGGACTTCCTAGGGTCACAAGTGTGTAAAACTTTGAGTTTTGGGTTTCAAAAATGGACTTTGTTTTCAGCGATTATTTGTGTAGGATAAGTTTTATGGTTTTCCAAGTCTGAGAACAGTTGTTTGGAAGTGGATATAGCTGACTGAATTGGTTTTTCAAACAGTCTCCAAAAATTCAGAGATACGTAGGATAGGGCCTGAAATAGCCCAAAGGACTAACTCAATACTGGTCCAACACAATGATACATAAAAAAGCATAGAATACAAACTTAGGCTGGAAAGTGGACACCATTGAATGAGGCCCCCACAGCAAAATACTGAAACAAGACAGACAAATAGAGAGTTTGTCAGCACTGTCTCCACTCCACGACACACACTTCTCGCGCATGCCAGTCTCTCTTACCTAGAAGATCTAAAGATATTATCACCGAGTGATTTATGTCTCATAATGTCAGGTACATGAGGGGTATCTATGGGGTACGATCCACACTCCTGGAATCACTGAATGTAGGATTTTGGGCTACTAAATTGGCTCATAGTGTAAGGTTTCAAGGGGTCCCGATCCAATGACAAATTCTAAGAACAAGCCACTTAAGACTTTAGTTGAGCTTATCGGTGTAGGAAAGGCCCCCACATACATTGAATTCACTCAACACTCTAGCTGCCTAAAGAGTATATTTATATAGTGGCTCAAAAAACCTGCTCGAGAGTATGCTGGGAGAGATGATATCCCCAACGCATCCCAATTCGAAGTACCTCTGTGGAGTGATGAAATCCCTAGTCAAAGATACCCCTCATTATGTGGAATAAAATAAAATTGGATGTCATTGTCACCTCCTTCCTTTCTCCCAAGACCCTGAAGGTGGATGGAAAGTTAGTTAATGCAATAGTAGGTCCACCCCAAACACGATAAAAATTATTTACCTTAAGAAAATCAAATATGATTTAATCTAATGCAGCCTAATTTGCGTTCATTTTATAGCCCAGATTGAGGTGTTGAATACACATGTGCATGTCCATTTTAAACACCAAATTAAAATATGAAGGCATGCATGTCAATTTTAACCATTGTTGATTTTAAGCCCAAATTGAAGTGTTATGCATGCATGTCAATTTTAGCCAATGTTAATTTTAAGCACCAAAAGATGAAGTGTGAGATTATGCATGCATGTCCATTTTAACTGTTGTTGATTTTAAGCACCAAAAGATGAAGTGTGAGATTATGAGTGCAATTGATCTAATACTAATCCAATCCTTTTTGTAAATTCACCATAGGCTGCAAATAGATGATTAGTAGTAAAATCAAATCAACAGAAGACAGAAAATTAAAAATTGACAGAAACGAATGTGTGGCAATACTTGCATGATTGTGTGACACTAACAAACCCAATGTGTGAACATGACATAGCGAATGCGTAATACTGATAGCTCAAATGCGTGACAAAAATAGATCAATTGCGTAATCCAGACAAGATGATTGCGTGACAGATAGGCAGATAACACAAAAAAAAAAAAAAAAATTAAGCTAAACCCGATCAGAAACCTGCAAAACCAATTGTGAAGCCCTAGCCAAATCTCTTGTCATCCATTCAATATTGATTAGATCATATTTAACTTGATATGAAATAACTAAGTTGTTATATCTATCAAAGGCTAGTTGATCTTCCCAATCTTGTATCTATTTTTCTGCTTGGAGAACCCTTTGATAGCGGTTGGCCTGTCTTCTTTGTTCCTTTGTCCTTCTAGCACCTGAGAACCTAAATTGTACCTTTCTTGCCATAAACTATTATAATAAAATCTTGCAATATAAATAATACATTTCCAGATTTACTCAATTTTAGACATAATTAAACATATTAGAGAACATAAAGGATATAAAAACAAAAATAGCAGAAAACAATTTTGTGCGAATGCGTGATCTAGAAAGGACGATTGTGTGATCTGGAAAGCGCGATTGCGTGAACCTGTCAGGTCAAATGTGTGACCCCAAGGGGTCGAATGTGTAACATTGTCTATGTGATTGCATGAAGATGTAAGCGCGATTGCGTGATGAAAAATTTCTTCCCAAAATCCATACAAAATCTGTAAAAAAAATGCAAAAATCCGTACAACCTGCAAAAATTACACAGAGAATAGAGAAGGTGAATTAGTTGTGTTTCAGGTCGGGTTCACCAAAATGTGTGCAAGTAAAATTCATCTTATAAAATATCAGTTAGAATCAAAGGGAAATCATAAATCCCTATCTAATGAAAGAATTCTAACAAACAGACAATGAAATAACACAATAACATCAAAACAGGGGTTATAAATCAAATCAATTAAAAACTCCCTATTTCGTGGCTGCGTATAACTTCCATTACTCTTCTCTTCTCTGTGGTATGATGGCTCTCAGATATTGGGCTGGTAACCTGCAAATGACACAAAGATTCAAAGTTTGTGATTCAAAGAAATTGCCCAGGATTGAAGAGGATTGAAAATGGAAATTGAATGCTCAATTTATAGAAAATTGAAGAGGATTGATTGAAAGGTGGAATAGATTGATCAAGAGATGGAACTCAGGTGAGCTTACATGTTGATTGATAGTTGAACTACTAACTTGGAGGTGAAACATAATAGATTGAATAGATTAATTGAGTCAACTGATTGAAGAAAAGCTAATTGAAAGAAGAAAAAGAATGATTGGAAGAAATAAAGAGGATGACAAAGAGAACTAGAAGATGAAAATAGAGGCTGGAGAGATAAATGATTTAATTAATTAATTAATTTAGCATGTGCTTGCATTTAGACTTAGATTTTTAATTTAATCTTTGCATGAGATTTATTCAAATAATTGAATTTAATTCAATTTAGTATTTGAATATATTTAGAACTTGACTTTGATTTTCAATTTGGTTTTTGAAATCATGCACATGTATTTGAATTTGGAAGAAATTAGAAGAATTAATTAAATGAAATTAGAATTTAGGGATTTGGAAATAGAATTAGATGAATTAAATAGTTAAATTAAATAATTTAAAGAGACTATTTAATTATTTAGAAATTGAATTTAATTAAATAATAAAGATTATTTAATTTAACGGATAAAATCACAATTAATTAAATAATTAATATTTAAAAAAGAGTTGAATGATTAGATGATTAGAGATATAAATTGAGAATTAATTTATTTAAATAATAAAGATTATTTAAATCAAGGAATTAATCAGAATTAATTAAATAATAAATATTTAATTAACATTAGAAAATGGTTAAAATGATTAAATGATGATAGAATAGGAAATAGAATAATTATTAAGATGATGAGGAAATATGAAATTAGAAGAATAAGATTAATTAACTTAATTAAATAATTATTTAATCAATTAATGGAATAATTAGTATTGTTGGCATTTTGATGATGTTGTGATTGTCATTGATGGACACACACTTGTTTTATGATCACTCCCCTATGTATGAGTTATGATCAATCGGTAATTGTTCCAACCGGTATTATGAATTATAGTCTTTAGACTATCGATGTTTTGCAGAAGGTGTTTACCGGTCACAAAGCGGTATGAAGATCCAAAGTGGTATGAAGACCTCAAGCGGTTTGAGGATCCCAAAATGGTACGAAGGAACAAAGTGGGTGTTAATGTTTTTCCAGTCTTCACTTTGACAAACTGGTAATTGGTAAAATCTATGAACCGGTATTACTCTGTGATGAGTTATCATCCACCGACACTTTGGCGGTGATTTTGTGTCATGTTACCAAATGTGTCTAGATGCACTGAACCTAGGAACTTGCAATGTAATCCTATTGGACTGACATGAAATCAGATTCCTTCAAACCAATCTCCAACAAACCACACAAAACCTTCTCCCAAATCTTCACAAAAACTCTCACCACAACCCCCCTTCAATTCAATGCAAATATTGCTCTCCAATGCCACACATAAATCTCCTCTCAAACTCCAAATTTTTTCAACAATCATTCATAAATTATCTAGCATCCATACAAAGTGTAAGCATTTTATTTCTAGTCCAAAACCATTCCCCAAAAATAGGATTTGGTGTTTGTACGAGAAACAACCAAATTTCCCAACCAATCACAACTAAAAACATTAATAACATAACCAGACTCAAATAATAATAAACATAGAATATATTTTATCCCCTTATAACATTTTATGCATATAAGTATTCATTTTCCACCAATAAAACCTAATAATTAACCAAATAATTCCCCCTAGAAAGTAGGAAGGAAAAACAATTACCTTAATTATTTTAATCCCACTAAATCAAAACACACACATAAATAATACAAGAATAATATTATTATAACTCATACCTTATCTTATATAAATAATATTTAATCAATTAATAAACCAATATTAATAATAATTAACCTAATATCATAATAAATCTCATATAAATTAAATAAATTAAAAATAGAATAGAAGGAAATAAAACACAACAATACACATATTAAATGCAAAGGGTGACATTATATTAATTGCACCTAAACTTATAAAATATACATTTAATTTATAAATTAATATTAATAATAGGTATCGATATATCAAAATAAATCATTAATAATTCAAATTAAATAAAATAGAATTAAAGGGATAAAACACAATTACTCGCATAGCCATCCACAAGACCACATAACCAAAATAGAGATTAAACCAAAGGTAAAGAAATCAAGACAAGGTTCAAAAGCAAGATACAGACTAGGGTTAGGTGTGGTAAGGCCTTAGTGTCACCTCTGATCAACTACCATTGGGAAAGGAGGCACGCTCAAACCTATGGGACTAAGTGGAGTCGGTGCCTAGTATTTGCACTCCTGCACAACATCATCCAAGAACAAACATGTATATATATACACATACATATATAAATATACATATACATATATACACATATACATATATATATGTATATGTATATGTATATATACATATATATACACATATACATACACATATACATATACATATACATATACATATACATATGCATGTGTCATATATATGTGCATGCATATGTATGTGTATGTGTGTATGTGTATATGTGTATATATACATACATATATATGTATATGTATATGTATATGTGTATGTGTATGTGTATATGTGTATATGTATATACACATATACGTGTATATGTGTATATACATATACACATATACACGTATATGTGTATATACATATACACATATACACATACACATACACATATACATATACATATGTATATGTATGTGTACATATATATATATATGTACACATACATATACATATGTATATACATATATATACACATATGTGTGTATGTATATATATATATATACACATACATATACATATATGTATACATATATATACACATATGTGTGTATGTATATATATATATATACACATACATATACATATGTGTACATGTATATATATGTATATGTATGTGTACATATATATATATATATGTATATGTATATGTATATGTATATGTATATGTATATGTATATGTGTAT
The DNA here is from genome assembly GCF_030272615.1 of Cryptomeria japonica. NCBI lineage: Eukaryota > Viridiplantae > Streptophyta > Pinopsida > Cupressales > Cupressaceae > Cryptomeria > Cryptomeria japonica. The sequence continues at coordinate 428,298,148 of NC_081415.1, forward strand.
ATGTGTATATATACATACATATATATGTATATGTATATATATATATACATGTACATGTATATGTATATGTATATATATGTATATATGTTTATATATATGTGTGTGTGTATATATATGTATATATGTATATATATGTGTATATGTATATATATACACACATATATATACATATATACATATATATACATATATATGTATATATATGTATATGTCTATGTATATATGTGTATGTATATATACATATACATGTGTATATATACATATGTATGTATATATACACATGTATATGTATATATACATACACATATATACATACACATATACATATATCTATACATATATATGTATATGTATGTATATATAAATACACAAACATATATACACACACATACATATACATATACATGTGTATATGTATATGTATCTATATATGTATATCTATGTATATATACATATATATAAATATAGATATGTATATATACATATGCATACACAAATACACACACACACACACACACACACACACACACACACACACACACATATATATAAGATCAACATAGTTAGGTGAAAGAGAATTATAACATCACATCCTTCTCATGATGAGTGATGTGATATCATCCCTTACACACTTGAAAACAATAAAACAACATAAACATAGATATAGCATAATCAAACCATCATCCATATACAATAAGACTATCAGAATTAGGGTTAGCACAAGATATAATATCATAAGTCATAAACATAAACCATATCATCTAAGAAATGCATTATCACCAAGTCCATCAAATAGTAAATCCTAACATCATCTAGTAGCCCTAAATTTAGAATCATCATCATAAATACCATACTGTATCCACTAATATGCATAAGTATCTCAAAATAGGAAAGAACAGGGCATGAAACAAGAAGTATGAAGACATGAGAAGAGTCCATCAACATCTATCATAAACATCGTAGAGTATAATCATAGAGAGGCACTACAATTGCCATCACATGCAACACAAATATGGAACAACTTGTGCACATATTATTTGTATATAGTACATACTATGTTGTATCATGATTGGCACATTGAATCTGAAATTTTCAAATTAAAGAAGTATCCTATAAAATATAAACAATATTATTTTAATTGAATTTGAGGTCATAAATTAAGAACAAAAAATAAATAATCTCTCTCAACATTTTTAAAGAAGATTAAAGATGAGAATGGCATTAACACCGTTAAAGTAAATAAACCTAAAAACCAAATTATTTTATTATTAAAAATATATTGAATTTTCATCCTGAATAGGAGCATAAGCTAATGGCATCATTATTTCTCATGAATTGCTTCATTCCATTAAAAAAGGAAAATATGTGAGGCATGATTCTTAAACTCGACATTAAAAAAGCACATGACAATGTACAATGGAGATTTATGATGTTATCTTTGGAAAAATTCAGCTTCTGCAACCTTGGCTTGGATGGAATGGGTGTTTGGTTGTATATCTTTGGTGAGATATTATATATTGATCAATGGGCATCCATTTTGTTTATTTTAGGGGGGTGATGGCTTAAGATAAGGGGACCCCTTTTCCTCATACCTATTTGTAACATGGCAGACGCTTTGAGCTGATCTATGGGGGACCCAGTGAAGGACCGATGCCAGGGTCATTAAGAGGAATATTTTCATGTTGGCCCATCCCTCCCAATATAGTGGTATGGGGAGGATTATGGTTAGCTATACTAGCTACACTAATCTAGATAATATGGAAATAACAAAATAATCAAGTTTTCAACGAGAAATTGGAGAGGACATAAATTAGTTTGAATAAAGCAAAAATTCTTATTAGCGATCACCTAAATTCCCTGGTGGATAATAGGAACCACAAAGCATACACATCATGGGATGATCAGGTGGGGCATCTCTAGCCACACTTAGTACTACTAAAATCCATTAACTTCAAAAACAAATTCAATTGGTGAGAAGGACGGTATGTTCTTTGGTTATGTCATCCACCAAGGTTCAAATATCTTTGAGGTGTGTTTGGGCTAAGTTTGACCCTATATTATTTTTATGTATTAATTCCCCTACTTAGAGTAGCTTCATCAAATAATGACTTCTGATTTATAAATTAATGTTTACACATCCAACTTTGACAATGTATTCTTTGATAAATAAATTCTCCTACTCACTGGCTTAATCAAAGAATAACTTCTAATAAATAAATGTATGCTTGGGCCAAGTTCAACCTCATGCAACTTTAAAAAATTGATTCACCTCCTCGTAGTTGCTTAATCAAAGAATGACTGATTTATAATCGCATGCTTACTCATCCAAGTTTGACCTCATGTGACTTTGATAGACAAATCCTCCTAGTCACAATAACTTGATTGAAGAAAAACTTTTGATAAATATAAACATATGTTATTTATTTATTTTTTATTTTTTGATATGTGAATGCAATATTTTTAGCTTAGGCTGCTCTAGGTTGAAAGGAAGTCAAGGTAGGAGAACAACTTTCTACACTAACCTTGATATGAGAGTTATGCAAAAAACTCAAATCTTTACAACAATTATAGGAACTTTACAAAAATAAACATAAATATCAAGCATACCACATTACAACGATTTACATGGAGAAAACTCTTTTGGGATAAAAACTCCACACTTCAAAATCCACCCAATATATTATTCATAAATAAATAATAGAATATAATATACTTGTAGAGAAATCTTCTCGTAGGTGTATCACCAACTACATACCTAAAGATAACTCAACAACTATAAAACTCTTACACCCAACCTCCATCTCACACACTTAATAAAAGGATACACAATACACAAAATTATCAAATGGTATTACAAAACTATGAGCTAAAACAACCAAAAAAATGGCACCCAACTTATCTCCAATCCAAGATGTCCTATGATGTGTTAAAACATACACCAAATGTAACTCCCTTTTAAAACTCATTTATGTGTACAATATATTTTTATATTTTTCATTTCCAGAGACCCAACTTTTGGAGGCCATAAATTTTGATTTGTGAGTCTAATTGACAAACCATTTGAAGAGTCAAAAAGCTTGTGAATTTCTCTATAAAGCTAAAATTGATGACACTAGTTACAACCACTTTCAGACCCAAAAAATGCCTTTAAGGCCTTCAAATTTGACTTTGGAGCCTTGAAAAAAGAAAACATTAATATCGTCAAATCTAAACATGATCTTGCAACATAAATTTATTGGCATGCTTATTAGCCAATCCATAGCTTTGGAGAATTTTTTTAACTAATTTGTACTTAAATGTAAACTTAATATAAATAGTAACCTTATGTAATTGCAAGGTTGAGACACCATTTTCCTAACATTTTCCCACTTTTCAAAAACCTTGCAAGAGCAAAGGGGGCATCTACACCATAATTTAATTGCTAGGATCCATGAGGTCCATAGACTAAAAAAAAATCTAAACTTCTCTATACTCACAAACTTAGTTAAAGAATCTATAACATTCATCAAAAGGCTCTACCTTAACTAGCTTCACCCTATCATTCTCAACCATATCTCTAACAAAATGGTTTTCAACATCAATATGCTTGGTCTTGCATGAAACATACAATAAATTACAATTGCACCTTATTTTATTCCAATATCTGAACACAACCTCTTAAGCCAATTGGCTTCTTTACAAGAATGAATAGTTTCCATATACTCAACTTCAATAGTGGACAAAGCAACCACAACTTATCACTTACTCATCCAACTAATTTCACCACCCAAAAAAGTAAACACATAAGCACCATTGGATCTTCTATCGTAAACATCACCTATCAAGTTTGAGTCCATATAACCATGAATATAAAGGGAAATCTCATCTCTTACCAAATTATTATGATAATAGAAAGAATATTATTAAGTACCCTTCAAATATCTCAAGATTATTTTAATTGCATCTCTATGATCTATACCAGGATTAGACACCGTTGTGCCTTGCACTTGTATCCCTTTTTGACACTTGCTGAAGTGGGGACCCCCTCTTTTTGTTTTCTTAGTTTTTGCCAAGGGTTTCATCCCTTGTTGTGTTTTTGTTTATTTTTTCCTTTTTCTCTTTTTTGGGGGGTTTTCTTCAATGTTCAAGGTTTGGATTGAAAGTGTTCACTTTTTTGCTCTAGGGATTTTAACATTTCAATATATTTTATTTATTGTTATTTCTTGTGTGAGCATTCAGTATTTTTTATCTTTTTTTTTGTGTGGCAACATTCCAATTCCTCTTATAAATGAATATCACTTATACTTCAAGTTGAATAGTAGATTATATTCCTTAGTTTCTAGGTAGTCACTATGAAAAACAATATGTGCTTCTACTGGATCATTTTTTTTCTTATTTTGGTAAATGTAAACATTGCTTCTTGGTCACTCTAAAGCCATGGTGATTGTCAAAGTTGTCAAAATTTTAAAAATATGATTAACTAATAATTTTCCAACTTGAACCTCCTAAGATTTAACAAATTTGTGTTATTGTTGGTCCATTATCCATGACTCTCTTTGAGGGTCCTATTAAATATCAAAATTTTGTAGCAACAAGGTGATGACATTCCAATACCTCTCATAGTTGACTATCATTTAGGTTTAAATTTGAATAGTAGATTACATTTCTTAGTTTCTAGCTAGTAATGGTTAAAATCAATTGGTGCGTCCGTTGTTGCATTTTTTTCATTTTGGGTAAATGCAAACATTGCTTCTTGCTCACTCTAAAATCTTTGCAATTGTCAAAGTAATCAAATAGTTATTATTCAACATGCACTCACTAAGAGAACAAATTTGTGTTATTGCTAGTCGATTAGCCATGAATTTTTTTGGAGGCCTATTAAATATCAAAGTCTTGTAGCAACAAGGTGAATGGATATGTTCATATTTAATCTAGGGCAAGTACATGAAAAATGGACAGCATACACACATGCATATAATAACTAGCACTTTGCAACAAATTGGTTGCAAGAATCATGTTGATAGAAAAATATTTGTAATTTAATATGTTAGAAGATACAATTTTATTTGTGTGTATTATACATTATTTTAAATAAAAAAATTTGCACACGAATAAATACATAAAAGACTAAATGTAAAAACATGACTTGGCATTGTGATAGAATTTCAATAGATAGATATAAATGCATGACCTTGTTCCATAATAAAAAATAATCATTGAACAACTTCATTATAATTTAAGAATAATATTCAATACTAAATCCAACTCACAATTATCAACCATAATACATATATTATTATGTTAATGTTTGATAACAAACTTTCTTTGAATCTACATTCATTTCAATTTGACTCTTGATATTTCACAAAGATCTTTTTCCCAATGAGATATGGAGCCTACCATTTTAATAACTTTGCATCTCATTTCATGAATGTACTTAGCCAAGTGATATGTAAATCAATTGAAGTATCTAAAGCAATCACTAGCATGTTTGAGGTATTCGCAATGAGATGACCCTTTTTTATCATAGGTTATTTTCATATATTATGCAAGGTCATTTCAAAAGGTGGTAATTATTGTTTTGGGACAAAGAAGGCCACAGCAAATAGATATGCATCATTGTTGACATACAATTGTTGGCATTATACACTAAGATGAAAATGGTTGATGTTGTCATTGATGGCAACCAACTGGTAACAGGGTTCAAAGGTTATACCGGCATCAGACTTCACCAACCGACACCGACAGTCACTACAAGGTTTATTCACACCGGCATCCAGTTACACTAGCAACATATTATATTGGCAGTCCAAGCCAACTTGGAAATAATATTATTTATATCCTACATGATGTATTGTAAAGACTCATATATGTATGAGATCTTGTAGGTCATTTGTAATGTATGTAAGTATATGATAGATAATGTAAGAAAGTGGTAATATGTGATAGGTTATGATAGCGAATAATTATTCATGCACTTTGATGTATTTATCTTGAGAGTGAATAAGAGCAAAGAAGAGTGAAGCAAGGTTTTGGCAGAGGTATGAGATAGAGCTTAAACCGGTATTGAATCCAGCATTGCAGATGTTATTTTGAGCAATACATTATTATTGGATTTGACCATCCAATTGTGTAGTTGGTGAGACTCCATTTTTGTATTGAGCAGTGAGCTCTAGGCAGTTGGCCTTCCTGCATGCGTAGGCCCCTATTGTACTAAGTAATATTTATTTATATTGGCCAATGAGTAAATATTGTGGGTCACAAATCCAACCGAGGTTTTTCCCTTATCGGGTTTCCTCGCTAAAAATATCTATGTTATGGTGTGCATTGATGCTTATTCTTTTTTTTCTCTTTACTGCATTATTATTTGCTTACCGATATATTAGTTTGAGTTGTAAAGTTGCAAATAAGTTTAAATCTTTCATCTACCGGTTAGACACTGATTCACCCCCCCCCTCTCAGTGTCTTTGGGGATAACCAAATATCTAACAATTGGTATCAAAGCCCAATCCTCTATTTGCAGAAGCCTAATAGCTTGAGGAAGATTCTGAAATCGGTACCGATGGAAAGTTTGAGACAACAATTGGAAGAAGCTCTTGAAGATTTTGATGCAGAAAAATTGAAGAATATCAAACTAGAAGATGAACTCAGAACTGCTCGGAAATTCATCAAAGCACTTCAAGAAAACCTGGTAATAGCAAAGAATAAGAGAAAGGAATTACATGTGCAACTGCAAAACCAAGATGATGAAGAAAAGGAAACTCTCAAAGATATTGCAGAGAAACTGAGACAAGAGAACAGTAACATGAGGAATGAGATGCAAGATTTAACCATGAGACTATGTAAGGATATTGAAGATGGAAAGAGGAATGATGAATATTTGGCCAGAAGACTTAATGAAAGATCATATGAATCTATAAGGCTTAGTTATGAGAATGATATGCTTAAAACAGACCTGATTCACATGCAACATGACAAAGAGGAACTTGTGAGACAAGTTAGTACTTTTGAAAGTGAGTTGGTCGCTGCAAATGAATACAAAGACAAATTCAAGAATAGTTTAGATAAGCTTGATGATATGCTGAAAAGTCAAAACCTGATGGAGAAATAGTTGGACTTGGATTTGAACATTGAGAAATTTTTGGAACTGCAAACAATCATGATCACAGCAAACTGATAAGGCAACCTAATGCTTATAAATTCAATGGCAAATGTTTTAATTGCAACAAATTTGGTCATAGAGCAAATCAGTGCAGATTTAGGAATAATCAGAATACAAACTCACCCAACGGTCAATGTCCCGAATGCAATAAAATTGGTCATAAATCAGACAATTGTAGAATGAATGTGAAATGCTATGTTTGTGGTAGATTTGGACATTTATTTAATCAATGCAGAACTCAAACCGGTCAAGGTTATGAAAAAGCTATACAAAGAAATAATGTAACCTATTATGCATGTAACAAGATTGGGCATATTACAAGATTTGTAGAAGCAAGAATGTACCGACAAACAAAAGAGGATCTAATAAAAAAGGCAAAGAAAAAGTGAATGAAATCAAGCAAGAATTCACTAAACAATGGATCGAGAAGAGAGATCAGAGGAATGATGAATCTGTCTCTACACCGGCAGAACAGAGCAATCCTACACTGGCAGAAGATTCTTCATCTAACTAAGGAATAATCCTTAGAGGTAAGAAAACTAATTGAAGATCATGCATTTACCCTCAGTTGGTGGTAAGAAATCACATTTCTTCTTTACCGGCACATATGTTGAGTATTCACTTCATCGGAGAAGCATTTAATGTGGTTGGAAGTTAATTTTTTGGTTATAAAGCACTTGAATTTCTCATTTCTACTTACCAAAGCATTCAAGCATTCGAAGAGCTTAGAGTTGAGCACTAGCATTCAAGAAGCAAAGCAGCAAGATTCTCAGGGCATCCAAGGTTTTTCAGTTAAAAGGTATTTATCTTATGACATGGCTTCTTCATCTTCCATTCCCAAATTCATTGCAAACCCTACTATTATGGAAAATTTCAAGCATCTTAGACCAGTCTTCAAAATCATCCCTAAGATAGCTAGGTTAGAAGACTCCATTGGTGCATTTTCAAAAATTCTGAAAGGAGTTGCATTTTTTGAAGACCCTAAGGCATATATTCATTGTAACATCAAAAATTTAGGGTCCAAGGATTTAAGGAACATGTTCATGAATGTTATTACTAACAACCAAGGTATAGTCAAACTAGAACACAAGATTGTTGAAGATTGAGGATTCACTAACATCCTTCACATGCCTGAATTCTCAGATGAGATTGTCGGTTATGTTCTTAGCAAAGTTCACCATGAATTTTTATGGTTAGATTCAGTTTTCGAGATCACTAAGGAAGCAATTAAGGCTATTACTGGTTTACCTTCTACTGGCACTAGGCCTGATAAGAAAAAGAAAATTCCAAACAAAGAGGTTATGAACTTAACCGGCGCTACATTTGACAACAGATCACTTAGGGTTAGTGATATAACTGACAACAATGTCAAATATGCTAGTATGGTTATTGGATACAAAGTTGCTCATACTAATAGGCTGAATTTTGTTTCAAGTTTATGCATTCATAGTGCCTATGAGATGATTATAAATTGACATCTATGAATGGCTGAAAGATGAATTGTTAGAAAATTTGAGCAAGATCAAAGGTGATAAGAAGGGAACTTTCAAGTTTGGGAATTTGATTGTGTGCTTAATGCTATATTTCTCAAAGGAGATTCTCGGTATTGGACACAAGGATTTTGCCTATGATATTCTATTGGAAAACATATAAAGGAGGCAATTGTTGGCTTAGGCTTGAATGGTGAAAAACTAGTAAAAGAGTACTTCAAAAAATTTCAAGAAAGAATGAGGCAAAGGGAAAGGATTCTCCAAAGCATTGTAGACAAATATGACAAACAGATATGCTTTGTTGTGAAAAGAGATGAAGTATGGATGGAGGCAGTTAGACCTAGAACTGTCTAGATAATCGAGATGGGTTATGAAGTGGACTCACACATCTTAGAATCTTATGCCAAGATACTCCTAGATGCTCCACCAGAACCCACTGAAAAAGATCTTTGGTAATGTTGAAACTATAGACAGTGATGTTACTATGTTGAAGCAGAGGAAGAAAAGAGAAAAAGAAATAAAAGATGCTTCTAAGTTTGTTGAAATTATTAAGAAGGGATTACTGAAACTAATTCTAATGAAAGGTGTTGTTGAACAAGAAAGAAAATCAGAACATCAACTGGTAGCACATATTTCTCCTCTGGGTACCTCATCTGATTCTGACAATGATAAGGTTGTTGAATTCAAAAGGGTGGACAGAAAAAAAAAAAAAAAAGGAAACCCTCCCTGAAACCTACTCCATCACCAAATAAATCTAGAACACTTAGGAAGAAACAACAGGCTGTGAGAGAGCCCAGTGGTCAGAAGAAGAAAGTCACACCAAAGAAGCAATCGGAACCGGACACTCTTTCACCAGTAGAGCTAATAAATGAAATAACTCAAGAAGGAAATCTTAGTAATGTTAATAAATTTTATCATTCTTTTAAGGATTCAGATAAGGATACTATTGAGGAAAGTATAATTTTGTATCTAGATATATATAAGAAGGTTCTTATTGAGTTCATAGATGTTCTTCCTAATGATTTATACTTGAGACTTGAAGTAAAGAGAATGTCTATTATAGAGTTAGATAAGAAATCGAAGGTTGAGGCACTCTTAGCCATTCATCCTGTTAATTCTAAACAAGAAATATATGATTTAATATCTGAAGCTAATAGGACTATTTTTGTGAGTGGTCACCGACAAGTTAGTCTTATGGCCGACACAATAAAAGAGATTGTAGATGAAACAGCTGATAAATGGGATATATTCTTTGTTGAAAAGGAGAAAAGGGAAGAGAAAGATAGACAGAAAGTTGATAAACCCTTTACTAAAGTATATCATAAAATAGACAAGGGTAAAAGTAAGGTTGGTAGTGTCCCTGACATCACAGTTAAGGACAACTTACCTCAACCGACACAGGAAACCCCATCGATAGTATCAGAGGCACCGACAGAAATATAATATGAGCCTGAAAAGAAGTCAGAGGAAGTGAAAGTAGATAACATTGATCCTGAGTCAAACATTCTATTCACAATGAATGTTGACACTCAGGATATCAACATTGTAATGGATAAGGAAACTACAGAGGAAAAGAAATCTGAAGCTATTAATATTGAGAAATTGGAATCATCGGTCAAGACTATTGACACTCAGCAGAACATTGAGATACAGACTGAAGCAGAAATTGAACAAGAACAGACACAATCAGAACCAGTAGTAAATATGAATGAGGATAAGAGTGAAAATAAGAAAGAGAAAGTGGATAAAGAAGAGGTTAAGGTATCTGGAGAAGAGAAGAAAAATATTACATAACCTAGCACTCCTCCCAGTACTTCTACTATGGATTACAGACCAACAAAAGTTACTAATGTATTATTAGATTCCATTAAGAAGGTAACAGAATGCAATGCCTTAGCATTTAAGGCTATTGATGATTCTTTACCAATTTTGCAGATGATTGCACCGGCGTGCAAGGTTGATCACATTGTTGGGTCTATAAGCAAATTGGACACATTGTCCAAATTAATTTCTTCTAACATTCAGTCTGTAGATAAGATAAATGAGGAGACCATTAAGGAAAGAGTTAATAACGATAAGGATGAATTATTTGATAAAACAATAGAGGACTGTACATGACAGATTGATTCATTATTACTGGCACTGAATTTCCCCATTCTGGAATACAAGGAATTGTACTGGAAAGCATGCAAACCTCACCACCTAATAGAAGATATTGATGAGCAAATAAAAAAAACACAGAAAGAAATTTATGACATTGATGACAATATGATTGGTTCTTTGGAACTCACATCAGTTTTGGATCAAGAGATGACTACTTATGAAGAGAAGATTGAGAAACTGGAAAGAGAAAAAGAAAGGTTGAAGATTAAAACCCAAGAGTTAAAGAACAAGCTTGGTCCTAGATTGGATAATTTTTTAACACACCGGAATGAGCTCTCTAAGGAAACTATTCAAGGGGATAGATCACCAGAGCAATAGATGCATTATCTCACCAAAATGATCTGACAGACAGAGACAATAATTTCTGACAGCAAAAAATTTTTGCAAGGTCTTAACCTAATTTTGGCAGACATTTTTTAGATTGTACATAACCGGCTACAAGTTTCTAGGTAAATTTTGATTTTTTTATTCTTTTGACATCCTTTGTCATTGATGTCAAAGGGGGAGTAGTGTAATGAGAAAAATATACAAAAGGAGATCACTTGCTCAGGGGGAGCACTCTCAGTTTTTGGACTTCAAATTTTGATATCAGTTTTGATTTTTCTCATGAGTGTTGCCATCAATGCCAAAGGGGGAGATTGTTGGCATTATACACTCAGATGAGAATGGTTGATGTTGTCATTGATGGAAACCAACTGGTAATAGGGTTCAAAGGCTACACCAGCATTAGATTATATTGGCAGTCCAAGCCGACTTGGAAATAATATTGTTTATGAGAAATGTATTGTAATGTAATATTATTTATAGCCGACATGATGTATTGTAAAGACTCATATATGTATGAGATCTTGTAGGTCATTTGTAATGTATGTAAGTATATGATAGATAATGTAAGGAAGCGGTAATATGTGATAGGTTATGATAGTGATTAATTGTTCATGCACTTTGATGTATTTATCTTGAGAGCGAATAAGAGTAGAGCAGAACGAAGCAAGGTTTTGGTAGAGGTATCAGACAGAGCTTAAACCGGTACTAAATCCAGCATTGCAGATGCTATTTTGGGTAATACATTGTTATTGGATTTAACCATCCAATTGTGTAGTCAGTGAGACTCCATTTTTTCAGTGAGACTCCATTTTTCTATTGAGCAGTGAGCTCTAGGCAGTTGGCCTTCCTACATGTGCAGGCCCCTATTGTACAAAGTAATATTTATTCATATTGGCCAGTGAGTAAATATTGTGGGTCACAAATCCCATCGAGGTTTTTCCCTTACCAGGTTTCCTCGCCAAAAATATTTGTGTTATGGTGGGCATTGATGCTTATTCTTTTGTTTCTCTTTACTACATTATTATTTGCTTATCGGTATAATAGTTTGAGTTGTAAAGTTGTAAATAAGTTTAAATATTTCATCTACCAGTTAGATACTGGTTCACCCCCCCCCTCCTCTCAGTGTCTTTGGGGCTAACCAAATATCTAACAATGATGCCATATCATGTTATCTCATTTGTTTACAAAATAATGCATCGTGTTTTTTAAGTATCTTCCCTTAACTTTGAAAGTTCCAAATATTTTGATAAATTTCTGGGAAAAAGAGAAGTTTGAGATACCAAGGGAGAGACTAAGTTTAATGGAGAGCACCTACCTGGTAAAGAGGAAGTTGTTGGACACAAAATAGAGTAAAAATAATGGTCTAGAGGTACTTCATATATATCTGGAAACAACACTTTGGTAGGTGAGCTTGGGAAGATAGAATAAAGTCTAGGAATGTTACCTAAGGGCCATGTCCCCTATTGTAGCTATAAGTAGATAGTGAGATCTGTTCACCAATAGTATGGTGAAGTATGTTGTAATAAGGAGAATATATGATATAAGGATATATAAGGAATGTAATGAATACAAATAATTATAAATGTAGATCTATTATGTGTATATGTTATTTTATTCTGATTGACAACTTATCTTACATCTGGAATATCTTTCCCTGTTTCCTCAATAGGATCGAGTCCGAGGTGGAATACTACAACACCAGAAACCCTTAGGGTACAGAAATCCTATAATACCTCTTATGTTTTCTCTTTTCCATTGCATACTTCATGATGTAGACTTGGCTATTGTGCCTATGGTTGTGCCAATTTTAGTTTGGATGTGGATCATTTTTGTGGTGCTTTGATCTTGTTTTGGATACTTCATTGTTGTAGTATGTGAATTTGAGTGCTTATCTTACGCTTTGTTTTGATATATGTTGTATGATCATTTTGGACCAGTGTGTTGGCATATGGCATATGTTCAGAGAATGATGACATGATAGTATTGTATGTTGTCATTGATGTCAATATGCTGAAGTATGAACCGGTATATTGAAGTAAGCAAACTGGCAAGTGAATCAGTATGATGGTACAAGTGAAGCAGTATGATAAAGTGTGAACCAGTATGTGTGAATCAGTATAATGGAATGAACCAGTATATGCATAAGCTGAATCGATATATGGAAAGTTTGTATCGGGGTTTCTGGTTGATGCATTCCAAGTCTGTGTGATTCGACCGATGACATCCTGTGATGGGTTAGCATTGAAATGAAAATCAGATCATGTTGCCACGTCAGCCTTGTGCGCATGAAGGATTTCCTTGAAGATCTTGCATGAAGAAGATTGATCCTATCTACCTCGAGAATGTGCGAAGTCTCAGTAAATGGTGGAGAGCGCATGATGGGTTATCAACTTCCAGAAGCGGCAAAGAATGAATGATGGAGAATGTCTTGAGATTTGTTCAAGATCATTTTACACTATGCAATGTGATTGAACAATCAGGATTGGACTGACTGTATTGATAACCTAAATGTTTAGGGTTTAGGGCTTATGCCACCGACCTATCTGTTGTCTATAAGGTCAATGATGATTTGCATTGTGAAGTTGTTGGCAAATGTTATCTGTGTATCCAAGTGAATAGATACTTGATTCTTGCTAGACTGGAGAAGTGTGTTGATACCTATAGAGTGTGATTGCAGAAGTAAAGAAACTAAAATGGATCTGTCTTGGCATTGAGTGTTGTTATCAGATCAGTGTATTACTTGTTGACTTCTAACTATTTCAGTAGTTGGAAAATCCCTTAACCGGGTAGCTTTAATAGGCTTTTTGTAAATCCTTTAACAGGGTGACTCAAATTCATTGAATTCTTCAAATCCTCTTGCGAAGTAACCTTTAACGAGGTTCTAACCTTTAACCAGGTATTTAGCCATCCCTTAACCGGGTGATCCCTAACAGGATCAGTTCCTAGTAGAACCTATTGTAAAGTTCTTAACTAGATTAGGATCCTAACAGAGTGGACTTTAGAAGAGTTCAAGAACAACTTGTGGGTATTCATCCCCACCGTGGTTTTTCCCAATTGGGTTTCCACATGAAAAATCAGTGTGTTATGTGTGATGCTTTTTCATGTGATGTCTTAGTGTTTTTTGTTAAGTGGTAAAGCATGCTGATCCAGTAGTTTTTATATTTCTGATGAATTACCTGTTTAAGCATATGGGTGAAGTGGAAATGAGATATTAGGTTGTGTGAAGATCTAAGTGTTACCAGTTTATGTGTTTCATAGTCTCACTATGTTTTACCAGTAGTGCCCTATTTTAGATTGGTGATATTGTTTACCAGTTAGTGCAGTCCTTGTAGTCAAAGTGGTTTAAGGAAGTTTTTGTCTATACTAATTCACCCCCCCCCCTCTCAGTATCTATTGAGTACTTACTGTTCATCATTATTCATCAATTGGTATTAGAGCATCCTCTAGGTCCTCTGTGTTGTAAGATTAACCGCTTGAGGAAAAGATCGTATTCTAATGATGAAGAGGGAAGGTCCTAATTTCAATAGAGATAACTTTAAGATATGGAGGGACAAAATGAAGATATGCATTAAAAGCATGGTTGCTTAGCACTGGAGCTATGTTGAGAATACTTATGTTGTCCTTACTGGTACTCTCACCGATGATCAAAGAAGAGAAATTCAGGAGAATGGGAAAGTGATGGAAGCTCTTATCAACAGTCTATCTATTGTTGAGTTTATAGATGTCCAGGAAAAAGACAATCCTAAAGATGTAAGGGATACTCTGGAGTCTATCTATGGTGGTGATGAGCATGTGAAGCAAGCTAAGGAAGAAAGCCTTAGAGGAAAATTTGAAGACATGTGGATGGTTGAAGGAGAGACCATTCAACAATATGGGATAAGGATTAAAATTGTTGTTGGAGACATCAAGAGTGCAGGAGGTACAATGGATGATTCCACCATTGTTAGCAAATTTTTGAGAACCTTATTACCTATCTATGCAATAAGGGTTGCCACTATTCAGGAGTTGAGATCTATTGACAAGACAAAGGTGTCCCTTGATTCTATCATTGCTAAGTTGACCGCTTATGAGCTAAACAGTTATGATGGCAGTGTTCAGAAAGCTGATTCAGCTTTTAAAGCATCTGGTGTACTATCCAGAAAGGGTAAAGAAGCTAGTACCAGCTGTGAACCTAGACAAAGAAGAGATATGGATGATGAGGAGATCTTGATGGAATTTGAAGCTCTTTTGGCCAAGAGACTTCCTAAGGGAACTGGAAAATACAGAGGTAAGCTCCCTTTGAAATGCTTTTCTTGCAATAGGGTTGGTCATGTTGTTGTAAACTATCCTAATGGTGATAATAAGGACAAGCCGAAGAGGTTCAAAAAGTTCAAAGGAGGAAATAGGAGAAACTGTCTTGTTGTAGTTGATGAAGGTGTCACTGATGATGAGTCAGAAGATGAAGAAAGTGAAGACATAGTATTTGTAGCTGTTAAGGAAGATGTGTTAGACAAGAAGGCTCTTGTCTTCCGCTTTGATAATTCCAATTAGTGGATTATTGACAGTGTTTGTTTTCACCACATGACTGGTGACCGAAGAAAGTTTATGTCTCTAGAAGAGTATGATGGAGGTGTAGTCCGATTTGGTAATGATGCACCTTGTATGGTAAAAGAAAAAGGATCCATTTCTCTAATTGGAAAAAGCAGCGCTAATAATGTGTATTGGGTAGAAGGTCTCAGGCATAACCTTTTGAGTGTTGCTCAACTGAATGATAATGGACTCACTCTAGAATGCAAAGATGGAAAGTACAAAATAAAAGGAAAGAGTGGTGAACTGATGGCCACCGGTATGCAGACCAAAGGTAACTTATTTTAGTTAAATGCAAATATTAGTCAATGTCTAATGGCTAAGTTTGATGATAGTTGGATATGGCATAGGAGAATCTACCATGTAAATTTTGATAATATTGTGAGGGCCAGTAAGATCAAGGCAGTTAGAGGATTGCCTATGCTAAACAAACTGGAGAATCCTTTGTGCAGAGAATGTCAATTGGGGAAAATGTCTTCCTCAACCTTCAAAGGTAAATCTTTCACAGCATATAATTTACTTGATCTTGTGCATACTAATTTGTGTGGTCCTATGAAAACTAGGAGTGTTTAAGGAGATAGGTACTTTATGATTCTTACTGATGATTGCTCAAGAATGATGTGGGTCACATTCTTGAAAGACAAGTCTGAAGCTTTTGGAAAGTTCAAAGCCTTTAGAGCACTAGTTGAAAAGGAAAGTGGTAAGAGGATCAAATGCCTTAGAACTAATCAAGGAGGTGAGCTCGCCTCTCAAGAATTCAATAAGTAATATGAAGAGAATGGCATCTAGAGGCAACTATCTACCCCCTAGACTCCACAGAAAAATGGCCTAGCAGAAAGGAACAACTAGACTATAGTTGAAGCAGCCAGAATGATGTTGATTCAAGGGAAGGTTGCTCACACTTTTTGGAGAGAAGCGGTGAGCACTACAGTCTACACTATGAACCAGGTACTCATCAAGAAAGGTAAGGATAAAACACCTTATGAGTATTGGACCAGTAAGACTCCTGCAGTAAGCTACTTTAGAGTGTTTGGTACCAAGTGTTATATCAAGATGAGTGAACACCAGAGCAAGTTTGATGCAAAATATGATGAGGGAATATTCCTAGAAAATTCCACCTAGAGCAAAGCTCTCAAGTGTTTTAACAATAGGACTCAGAGAATTGTCGAAAGTATCAATGTTAGAGTTGATGAAACCTCTGAGAAACCTGAGGAAACCGGCAGTGAGCAAGTGGTAGATGAACCGTTTGTAACCTTCTGGGAACCGGTTGCAAAACAACCAAGTACCAGTAATAGTGCTCCTACATTGGCAGATACTGATGTAGATGAAGATGAGGATGAAGAAGAAAAGCAAGAGGAATCTGCTAAGATCATTCCTAGGTATGTAAAGCTAAATCATGATCGAAAGCAGATCATAGAAGATAAAGATGCAGGAATTCTTACAAGAAGAAAGGTCAAAGAAAGCTCTTGCAAGAACTCTGAATTTGAGCCTAAAACATTTAAAGAGGCACATAAAGATGAAGACTAGATCAAGGCTATGGAAGAGGAACTTAACCAAATAGAAAAGAATGGTACATGGTCTTTGGTACCTAGACCTGAGCACAAAAATGTTATTGGCACCAAATGGGTTTTTAGAAACAAGCTAAATGAAGATGGAACAGTGGTAAGAAATAAAGCCAGACTGGTATGTAAGGGATATGCTGAAGAAGAAGGAGAAGACTATGGAGAAAATTTTGCTCCAGTAGCTATATTGAAAGGAGTTTGAATGCTTGTTGTATATGCAACCTTCAAGGGATTCAAAGTGTATTAGATGGATATAAAATCTGCATTCTTGAATTGAATACTTGAAGAGGAAGTGTATATAGAGCAACCAGATGGGTTTTCCCTATCAGAAGACAGTGATATGGTGTGTAGGCTACATAAAGCCTTGTATGGATTTTAGCAGGCACCTAGAGCATGGTATGAACGTTTACACTCCCATCTTGTGAAGATTGGATTTGAAAGAATGAGTGAAGATAGCAATATCTATCTGAAGTTAGAAGGAGATCAGATTCTGATCCGTGAAATATTTTTTGATGACATAATTTTTGGTGGAGATGACAAGATGAGCCATGCATTTGCAGATGAAATGAAGAAGGAATTTGAGATGTCACTAATCGAAGAGATTAAGTTCTTCATTGGACTACAAATACAACAAATGAAAGACTTTATATTTATCACTCAGTCCAAGTATGTCAAAGAGGTGTTGAATACCTTTGGCATGGAAGACAGCAAATTGGTTTGTACACCCATGGTAACCAGTTGTAAATTGTCAAAAGAAGATGACTCAGTGTTGGTGAATGAGAAGGAATATCGATCAATGATTGGTAAGTTGCACTATGTAGTACACAATAGACCAGACATTGCACATGCAGTGGGCATTGTTGCACGTTTCCAAAAAATTCCAAGAGAATCCCATTTGGTAGCAGTCAAGCGGATTCTTAGATATCTGAAGGGAACTGTAGAGTATGGATTGTGGTATCCATACAGTAATGATTTCAACCTCAAAGTGTTTACAGATTCCAATTGGGTTGGTAATGTGGACGACTGGAAGAGCACAACCGGTGGTGCATTCTTTCTTGGTGGTAGACTAGTCCCATGGATGAGTAAGAAGTGGAGTTGTATCTCTCAATCTACAGCAGAAGAAGAATATATAGTAGCATTTATGAACTGCACTCAGACAATTTGGATGAAGCATGTATTAAGAAGTTTCAAAGTCCTTGTATCTGAATCAATGAGTATATTTTATGACAACACAAGTGCAATTAATATTTCCAAGAATCCAGTATTGCATGCTAGAACCAAGCACTTCGAGCTCAAGTATCATTTCTTCAGGGAGAAAGTTCAGAACAAAGAGGTTGTATTGGAACATGTTTCTAGTAAGGAGCAGTTAGCAGACATATTCACCAAGCCTCTATTGAAGGCTAAATTTACCTACTTAAGAGGTGAATTAAGGGTTTTGCCCCTTGAAGAAGTGAACTAAAGGTATGTGCTCCACATTAGTCAGGTATTGCATTGTCAAATCTTTTCAGGATTGTTGTGTTGAAGGATGCTACTCCTTAGGAGGAGCAGCATAGTGGAACATGGATATATGTGCCTCCACTTTGGCATTGTTGTAGATGTGAAGGGGAAAAGATATCTGCAATATTGGCTACACATTATATGGAAGAGATTGGGAGAAGATGTGAAGCGAAGAAATATCTTTGTATATTGCCATGTATATTCCCATCAATGCCAAAGGGGGAGATTGTTGCAATATGGCATATATGCAGAGTATGATGACATGATAGTATTGTATGTTGTCATTGATGTTAATATGCTGAAGTATGAACCGGTATATTGAAGTAAGAAAAATGGCAAGTGAAATGGTATGATGGTACAAGTGAAGCGGTATGATGAAGTGTGAACCGGTATAATGGAATGAACTGATATATGCAGAAAGTGAACCGGTATATGGAAAGTTTATATCGGGTTTCAGGTTGATGCATTCCAAGTATGTGTGATTCGAACGATGACATCTTGTGATGGGTTAGCATTGAAATGAAAATCAGATCGTGTTGCCATGTCAGCCTTGTGCGCATGAAGGATTTCCTTGAGGATCTTGCATGAAGAAGATTGATCCTATCTACCTCGGGAATCTGTGAAGTCTCAGTAAACGGTGGAGAGTGCATGATAGATTATCAGCTTCCAGAAGTGGCAAAGAATGAATGATGGAGAACATGTTGAGATTTGTTCAAGATCATTTTACACTATGCAATGTGATTGAATGGTTAGGATTGGACCGACTGTATTGTGAGGCCCTACCCCGACTCAGTTTGACATTTTCAATTATTTGCATATTGAGACTATTATGGATGCTTTATTTTATGCTTTATGGATTTAGAACCCATATGATTCCTATTGCGAAAAATGGTGTCTCAACCTTGCATTTATGCGAGGTTACTATTTATAGTAAGTTTTTTATTTGAGCACGAAATGGTGCGAAACTCTCCCTGAAGCTTCTGGTTGGCTAGATAAGCATTCCGGTAAAGTTGCGTCGCAAGGTCACAGCTAGTTTTGAAGATATTAAAGTTTTCGTCTTGGAGGGGTGCAATAAAATGTTTAAACTTAATTTTGGGGACTTTAGAGGCTCTGAAATGCCCTGAAAAGTTGCCGTAACCGGCGAAGTGGGTTACGAGGTGATAGAGAACTTCGCGAGCTTTCCGGCACTTCAAACGGTTCGTCAATCGGACACCCGGTTCTCAAGTTATGGCCTCCGGAAGTTTGTACTCCTGAAATAGGAAAAATAATTTGTATCGAATACATAAATGAGCTGTAAAAGGGAGCGACACGTGTTGATGTGTGCTTTAACATGTCATAGAAGGGAGATAAGGTCGGCTACACCTTATTGGGTGGTTTTAGCCCATGGTTTTGTAATACCGTTTGACGGTTTCTTGTATTGTATCTCCTATTTATGAGGTGTGTGAGATAGAGGTTGTGTATAAGAGTCTTATGGCTATTGAGTTGCCTCTGAATCTCTGATTAGTGGTACTCCTGCGAAGAGCTTGCTCTGCAAGTATTTTGTAATCTATTTTTGATTGCTGAATAAAATATTGAGCTGCTTTTGGAGGGTGGGGTTTTTCTCCCGAAAGGGTTTTCCCCATGTAAATCATTGTGTTGTGGTATGATTGCTATTATATCTATTTCTATTTTCTGTAATTGTTGTAATGATCTGAAAAAGTTTTGCATTACCCTCCTCTCAAGGTTAGTGTAGGAAGTTGTTTCCGCTACTTAACTTCCTTACAAGTGGTATCAGAGCCTGATCACCTTTGGTTTCAATTGTGGGCAGTTGGGTTTTTTGAACTAATCCAGATTTGAGTGGGAGCTTGTGCAGAAGACACTTTTTGATCTTGTTGCAGGAATATTCAGATGGCGAGTTCGTCAGGGAGAATAGAGGTGGAGAAATTTAATGGAAGTAATTTTTGAGATGTGGAAGCTGAAGATGGAAGATCTGCTAATAGATCGAGATCTTTGGGATGCTGTTGATGCGAATGTCCAAAGGCCCTCAGATCCTACTGCGGCAGCTCAGTATGATGTTATGGACCGAAAAGCCAAGGGTCTAATCAGACTGTGCCTGGCAGACTCTGTTCTAATCAATGTCCATGAAGAGAACTCTGCAAAGAAGCTATGGACTAAGCTTGGTGAGATGTATCAAGTGAAATCTTTATTAAATCAAATTTTCTTAAGAAAGAAATTGTATTCCTTGAAGATGGAAGAGGGTGGACGAATTGCAGACCACCTAGAAGCATTCAATATGATTGTGGCTCAATTAGTATCCGTCGGTGTTAAGATGGACGAGGAGGAGAAATGTCAGATCTTGCTTTGTTCTTTGCCTGATTCGTGGGATTCTCTTGTTATGGCTATCGGTAGTACTTCTGTTGTTTTGAAATCTGAAGACGTGGTGGGTGCCCTACTCGGTGAAGAGATGCGAAGGAAGGTATCCATCAGTTCAAAGGAAGCCCTAACCGTTCGTGGAAGACCTAAGGAGAAAGGCAAGAAGAATGAGAAGCGCGGCAAGTCCAAATCCAAAGGGAGATCGAAATCTCCTGGAAAGTCCAAAGTCATTTGCTGGAATTGCGGTAAACCGGGTCACATCCGTAAGGACTGCAAAGAAGAAAAGAAGAAGAAAAAGAAAAAGTTCGATTCTGATTCTGAGTCCGACAAGGAAGATGGCGATGCCTTTATTGCGGCTTTGGCGACTCATGCAGGTAATGATGCTTGGCTAATTGACTCAGGTGCATCTTTTCATATGACTTCCAATAGAGATTGGTTTTCTGAATATGAAGGATTTAGTGGAGGTAAGGTGTACTTGGGTGATGATTCACATCTAGACATTGTTGGTCGAGGTAAAGTTAGAATCAAGTTTTCTGATGGTAGAATAAAAAGGATTAATGGTGTGCTACATATCCCTGGATTAAAATGAAACTTGTTATCTGTGAGCAAACTGATAGATGCGGGTGTGCAGGTAGTCTTTTCTGAAGCAGGATGTAAGATGATTAAGGGTGCTATGGTAGTTGCTAGAGGTGTCAGGTTTGGCACTTTGTATAAGCTTGAAGCATACACTGTTGAGTGTAATAGCACTTTTGTAAAAAGTAAATCTGCGGATACTTCACTGGAAGATTTGAAGGTTTCACCTTCAGTAGATGGAAATGGTTTTTGGGTACCTAAGGGTGCTCTTTCATCTAAAGCAAAGTTACCTGCAGAGAAGACTATGTTATGGCACTAGAGACTTGGCCACATTGGAGAAAAGGGTCTAAGGACCTTGAAAAATAAAAACCTTGTTGAAGGTTTGAATGACTGTAATCTTGACTTTGATTTCTGTGAGCATTGCATTTATGGAAAACAAAACCGCGTTCAGTTTTACTCGAGTTCTCATAAAACTTGTGGTGTTTTGGATCTTATCCATTCTGATGTGTTTGGTCCAGTAGATGTCTCTTCGATTGGAAAATCCACATATTATGTTTCATTTATTGATGATTTTAGTAGAAGGACATGGGTTTATTTTCTAAAGAGTAAATCTGAAGTTTTTAGTCGTTTTAAAGAATTTAAAGCAATGGTTGAGTTGCAGACTGGAAAGAAAATAAAATGTTTGAGAACTGATAATGGCGGTGAGTTTTGCTCTAGTGATTTTGATAGATTCTGTAAAGACTGTGGAATTAACAGGCAGAAGACAACTCCGTATTCTCCACAGCAGAATGGAGTTGCAGAAAGAATGAATAGGACATTGATGGAAAAGGCTAGGAGTATGTTGAGTGGTGCTGGTCTTGAACAAAAGTTTTGGGCTGAAGCTGTTGCCACTGCTTGCTACCTGATTAATAGGTCTCCTACATCAGCTCTTGTTGATAAAACGCCTATGGAAGCATGGTCAGGTCACAAGCCTTCATTGAGACATCTTAGAGTTTTTGGTTGCGAGGCATATGCACATGTGCCAAAGGAGAAGCGAACAAAGTTGGAGAACAAGGCTGTGAAATGTATCTTCATCGGGTATAGTTATGGTGTGAAAGGATACAAGCTTTGGGACCCTATTGCACAAAAGGTAATTCACAGTAGAAGTGTTATTTTTAGAGAAATTAAGTCTCCTTCTGTTACATTGCAGCCAGAACAGACTAAAAAAGAAGATGTGATTCAACTTCCTTCTACACCTGAAAGAGTTGAATCGAGACCCCTAGATAGGCAAGAATTTGAGGAGAGCTCGTCTAGCTCTGAATCTTCAGAAGAGGAGGAAGAACCTCCAACTCAACTTGTTCGAAGGTCTACAAGACATAGACAACCACCTGAAAGGTATTCACCTGATGATTGGAGATGTATTTTTGCTCTGAATACTAGTGTGGATGAACCAAAATCTGTAGAAGAGGCATTAGGTATGAATGATGCAGAATCCTGGAAGATTGCTATGGAGGAAGAAATGGCAGCGTTGAAAAAGAATGATACATGGGATCTTGTACCATTGCCTGAAGGACGAAAACCTGTTGGTTGTAAATGGGTGTTCAAGAAAAAGATTGGTTTAGATGGAAGCATTGAGAAGTATAAAGCAAGGTTGGTTGCAAAAGGCTACTCTCAGGTTGAGGGTGTTGATTACGGTGAGATATTTTCTCCTGTTGCAAAAATGACGTCAATTAGATTTTTGCTTTCTATTGCTACTGCTTATGATTTAGAGGTTGAGCAAATGGATGTGAAAACTGCTTTCCTTCATGGTGATTTGGAGGAAGATATTTATATGACACAGCCGGAGCACTATGTGGTGAAAGGCAAAAGTAATTTGGTCTGTAAATTGAAGAAATCTTTGTATGGCCTCAAACAAAGTCCTAGGATGTGGTACCAGAAATTTGATACATATGTGTTGAGTTTGGGATTTGAACGTTCTAAATCAGATCACTGTGTTTATTATAAATCTTATGGTGATCATTTCTTATTCATTGCATTGTATGTTGATGATATGTTATTCATTGGTAAAGGGAAAGGTATGATTTCAGAACTGAAGTCTCAGCTCGCTGCTAAATTTGAAATGAAAGATCTTGGTGCAGCAAAGCACATTCTTGGGATGGAAATTAGAAGAGATAGAGTGAACAGAAAGCTATGGCTAGGCCAGAGTAAGTATGTGAATTCAGTGTTACAGAGGTTCAACATGCAGAATTGTAGACCATTGAGTGTTCCTTTTACAGCTGGAATGAAACTATCTATTTCAGATTGTCCTACATCCCCATTGGAGATGGAAGACATGAGCAGAGTGCCTTACCAGAGTGCGGTTGGAAGCTTGATGTATGCTATGGTCTGTACTAGACCAGATATTGCCCAAGCAGTGGGAGTACTTTCTAGATATATGTCTAATCCTGGTAGAGTTCATTGGGATGCAGTCAAAAGAGTCTTTAGATATTTGAAGGGTACTTCAGAGTATTCTTTGTGTTATCATGGTAATTCAGTTGGAGACATGACTTCCCTTGATATCCATGGTTATGTAGATTCAGATTGGGCAGGTGATATTGATAGCAGAAGATCCACCAGTGCTTATGTGTTTACTTTGTTTGGTGGTGCAATTAGTTGGATGAGTAAGCGACAGGCTGTGGTTGCTTTATCCACTACTGAAGCAGAGTATATGGCAGCTACTCATGCTTGTAAAGAGGCCATTTGGCTTAAGAGACTATGTTCGGATATTGGAATAAAACAAGGTACAGTGACAGTTTACTGTGACAGTCAGAGTGCAATTAGCCTAGCTAAGAACCCGACATTTCATGCCCGGACCAAACATATTGATGTTCAGTATCATTTTGTTAGAGATATGGTCGAAGATGGTAGGGTGAAGCTGGTTAAGGTGGACACTTTGATGAATGTTGCAGATGCTTTAACTAAGGCTGTGAGCACAGAGAAGTTCAGATGGTGTTCAGAGTCTATGGGCCTTATGGCCCCTAGCAATTGATTCATTGTGTTGACATTCCCTTCCGCTCATGCAAGGTGTTCGACAAGTGGGAGATTTGTTGGGAAAAATGGTGTCTCAACCTTGCATTTATGCGAGGTTACTATTTATAGTAAGTTTTTTATTTGAGCACGAAATGGTGCGAAACTCTCCCTGAAGCTTCTGGTTGGCTAGATAAGCATTCCGGTAAAGTTGCGTCGCAAGGTCACAGCTAGTTTTGAAGATATTAAAGTTTTCGTCTTGGAGGGGTGCAATAAAATGTTTAAACTTAATTTTGGGGACTTTAGAGGCTCCGAAATGCCCTGAAAAGTTTTCGTAACCGGCGAAGCGGGTTACGAGGTGATAGAGCACTTCGCGAGCTTTCCGGCGCTTCAAACGGTTCGTCAATCGGACACCCGGTTCTCAAGTTATGGCCTCCGGAAGTTTGTACTCCTGAAATAGGAAAAATAATTTGTATCGAATACATAAATGAGCTGTAAAAGGGAGCGACACATGTTGATGTGTGCTTTAACATGTCATAGAAGGGAGATAAGGTCGGCTACACCTTATTGGGTGGTTTTAGCCCATGGTTTTGTAATACCGTTTGACGGTTTCTTGTATTGTATCTCCTATTTATGAGGTGTGTGAGATAGAGGTTGTGTATAAGAGTCTTATGGCTATTGAGTTGCCTCTGAATCTCTGATTAGTGGTACTCCTGCGAAGAGCTTGCTCTGTAAGTATTTTGTAATCTGTTTTTGATTGCTGAATAAAATATTGAGCTGCTTTTGGAGGGTGGGGTTTTTCTCCCGAAAGGGTTTTCCCCACGTAAATCATTGTGTTGTGGTATGATTGCTATTATATCTATTTCTATTTTCTGTAACTGTTGTAATGATCTGAAAAAGTTTTGCATTACCCTCCTCTCAAGGTTAGTGTAGGAAGTTGTTTCCGCTACTTAACTTCCTTACAATTCCATGATTTGGATCACATTGACATATATTGATGCTTTATTTTATGCATGATGATTATGAAACTTTATATGTTACTAGAATAGAATTACTTTGAAATGGTGAATGTCATTATTGGAATTGCAAGACTTCATTTTGAGGATAGAAAAATGATGCTTATTTTATGAATGGTTCAATTTTGAGAATTATGATAATTGCTTATGTGGAATCGAATTTGAATGAATGAGATATTGAATTAATGTTGCCAAATGTATGAGTGTTTGATGTGCAATGAAATCTATGTATTTAATTATGTATAATTGTGATTATTTGGAATTACTAATGTGTTAATTGAGATGCGCAGGAAAATTATCCATGTGACCATGGAATTTATATGGAGAACCAAACCTAGACCAATGTACGTTTGTTAAGCCAGGGGTTGTCTATTTGGAGAGACAACACCCCATTTGTAATGTATTTTATTTGTGAAGTGTATGATGCTTGAGTGTTAAAATTGATTTATAAGTATATGTGTAATCCTACAAGAGACTAATTCCATGTGTGATTTTTATATTGTATTTTATTGTGTCACTTGACACATGTGCTGATTAGTGTCATTGATTTTGACTTGTCTCTTGGAGGGAGTTTTGTTTCTACCAAAGCCATTCAAACACATGAGTGTGGTCCCAAATTTGCCTTGGGTAGGGAGTCTTGGGAGTGGTCAACTCAAGTTTGACCCGTAGGTTAACTTCAGTTGGGTTTCTAAGGGGTTAAATGGACTCCTAGGGTCAGTTTTAGGGCTTTTCCAAAGGTCCAAAGGGTATACCTATGGGTTAGGGGTATTTTGAAACATGTGACTACTCCCATGTGACTGTTTAGTCACCTCAAAAAGTGGTTTTCCCAAGGTGAGCGAAAATTCAACTTAGAAGGTTCCTCCTAGGATAGACAACCTTCCCTTTTGATGTCAAACTCTCTTCCCCATCCTCACTCACCTTTTCCCTTTCCAGTTTTAGTAATATGTAAGAGGTTGGGAAGAGCAACCAATGGGAACTCTCACCTCACCCAAGGGGTTGGGAAGTGTGTGAGAAGCCTTCTTAGGCAAGGATTAGGGACTTAGTGAGTAATCACCCACTCTCCATTGTTGGAGATTATGCATTGGTTTTGAAAATTAGTTGTAGAATAGAATTTTGGTGAAGTGTTGGTGGGGAAAGTTTGTGTGGATTTAGGCAGCTCATCCCCAACTAAGTCTAACATACCTATTGGCAGATCAAGGTTGGTTTTACTTTCCTTTTTGTTTATGTTGTTTATGTTGTTTTTTTTCTTAAGAAAGAAATGCTTGTTGAAAGTGATGTGTATATGTAATTGTTGTAGGAGGAAAATGTAAGCTTTCATTTCTATGTTTCTTGTTTATGTGTTCTTGTTTTGGGAGTGTCCAAGACCTCCTACTCTTGGGAGAGTAGGATGGTCTTGGGGTGGAAGAAGTATGACAGCCTTGGGTGAGAGACTCTCCTTATGGAGAGTGATCTCAAGGGTGTCCTTTGTGGCCCTTGCTGCATAGCCTTGTGTATGCATTTGGGGGTCATAAGGGGAGGAAATATGGCTTTTATGCTTTTGGGGGGCATAAGGTGTGGAGGTGAAAGTTGTTGTATTTTGTTTTGCCATGAGGTGGCTTGATTTGTATTATGCTTGCAATCTCCCCAATGGTACTTGGTCCACTTCCACCCGTGGAATGATCATCACAAAATGTGGTGAAAGTGTAGCTTGGGATGGGAAGATGCATGTTGAGTGTTTGCCTTATTTGTTATGTTGTTTGATTGTTTGTAACCCATCTAGTGCTTGGTTCTCCAAGCTCGGGGGTGGCTTCTAGTAAGCCTAGGCTAGGAGGTGAGCTCTCCATGGTCAAGTTGTGTTTCTATTGCAGGTTGCTTGGGATTGGAAAGAAAAGAATAAAGAGCTAGTTACTGTTTTATGTTGCAGAAAAAGATAAAAGACAAATGTATTTATTATTGTAGCTTGTAAAGAAAAAGAGAGCCATTGTTGTTTTTATCCTTCCAAAAGCAAAGTAAAATATGTATTTTTATTTAAGTTCCCTCTCATTGGAATGAAAAAACTAGTAGGGTTTTAACCCCATTTGTATTTTTTTTTTATCTACATTGTACCATAAATATGTTATAAAGAAATCCTTGTCCTATTGATGTGCCTTTGCAAAATAAAATGTGTACTACTTTTATCAAGTCCCTAAATGTCACCAAAATAACATTTGTAGTAATCTTGTCATATAGAAAAATATAAGTTCATTTATTCCTCATGTAGGCAATCTTATAGAAAATGAGAAAAGCAAGCATATAGGCCTTTTGGATTAAATGCAAATAAATTAAAACTGTTATTGTATGTTTATTTAAGTTTATTTATGTTGCTGAAAATAAATTAAATCTGTTGTTTATTTGTGTTGCTACAAATAAAATAAATCTGTTATTTGTCCTTCCATTATTGCAGAAAATGAATCTTATTTTAGTAGCTTATTTTATCATAGGAAAAAGATTAGCATTTAGCTTTAGTTTTATTTTGTTACCAAAAGGGAAAATAGATAGGTTAGAACTTGCTATAAATGTTTATTCAAAAAAAACAGAAATAAATAGAATGCCTTATCAACAAAAAAAAAAAAAAAAAGAATATAGCATATATATATATATATATATATATATATATATATGCTTAAAAAAATAAATAAATAAATAAATGGAGAAACCTTCACCAACAACTTACTGTTTTTATTCTTCTAGTTTCTGCATGTATTTACAGACTTAATAATGCAAAAGAAAAAAAGAAAGAAGGGAAATTCATAAACTGATTGAAGTAAGTTATTAAAAGCAAAATATATATATATATATATATATCTGCACATATCTGCACTTATTATTCATTTAAATGTTTATTTGAGACCTGCATATTAAAAAAATGAAATTTGATATATTCCTACTTATATATATATATATATATATATAAAATAAAAATAAAATAAAAATATGTTAAACGTTTTAATGAAATTAAGAAGTTTTTTTTTTTTTTTTTTTAAATTCTTTGCATGGCGCGGACCGGGGAAAAGGGCCAAGAAACCCTACCCCCACAGGCCGCCTTCCTCACCCCTTGCGGGCACCGCACTGAGCGGACGCCGCTCACTGTGGGCCACCGCAGTTGGCAGGGTGAAGCCCGCCACTACGACGACTCTCAGCGGCGGTGACAGCCACTGTGGTAACCCGCAGTGGGCGGCAGCCGCCACTATTAGTGAATGGCGGCCGCTCCCTGCGAGGTACCACAGTGGCCGCCACTCGGCTCTCCTCCTCACGCAAAATGCTTGGCCTCCGCCTTGAGCGTCTCGGCTCCCACGCAGGCCCAAACCCGTCGAAAGGAAATAAGGGCAGTACCATCTCTTCCACGACCTGCACACACCACACACAAAAAGAAATAAAAAGAACATACACACACAGCGCACACACACACAAAAAAAAAAAGAAGAAGGATTATTATGTGGTCACATGCATGCCCTAACCCTAACTTCGGGTTAGGGAAAATTCAAAATAAAGTAACAAAAGAAAAGAGGGCTCCATTAACCCTTGGGTATGAACACACATTTATATATATATATGTGTGTGTGTGTGTGTGTACATATATATGTTTATGTATATATATATATATATATATATATATATATATATATGTATAAATGTGTGTGAATATATTTTGTTCACATTCCCTCACACTTGTTAGAGATATAAATATATATACATGACTTATCAACATATATGTATATATGTAATTAAATTTTATATTTTGTTTGGAATCAAAATGGTTAACTATAAATTAGATAATGCTCCTTTAAATTTTTTTAAATGATTGTAGAAGCATTTAAATAAGAAGGATTTAAAATCTTTGGGTAGGATAATCCCTTAAAAAAAAAAAATAAATAAATAAAATGATTTATGTAGTGCCATGTTGGCCCCTTTATTTCAAATTTATTAGACACCTTTTCATTAATGGATATTTTATTTAATAGGTTAATTTAATCAAAGAATTAGGGTAAATTAATTTAGACCCTAAGTAATTAAAGAACTATAGGAGATCATTAATAGTCCCTATTAATTTAGTTGTGATTATTGCTAAGTGAGTTTAATTATTTATTAATGGAAGATTAGTGTTAGCTCTTGTGGAGAAATATTAGCTCGCTTATAACTTAGATAATTTTATCGCCCAACTAATTTTATTGTTGAATCCATTCAAAACATAGTTAAGACCAAGCTAGATTGCATTATTTTAAATTAGGTTAGTCGTACTAGGTTAAGTATTTAAAATAAATAAATTTATTCCGTTTGTGCCCAAAAGTTTGGGCATGACATTTTGGTATCAAAGCCAGGTTACCAACACTAGGAACCTTACTCCATTATGTTTCGCTATAATTATTTAATTAATTAAATTGTATTTATTTTTATTATATTTATTTTTAAATTAGCTAAAATATTTCTCCTAAAATAATTATTTATTTTATTTTATTTTATTTTCTTATAAGGATGCCTCCAACTACGTGACAAGCTCACAAATGTGGTAGAGGCCCTAGGCGTGAACGCATGGCACGCGAAGAGGTCATTAGAGAGGAATTAGTTCCGGAAGTGAACCCAGAAGCCCCTCCCGAACGATCAATTGACCCGAACCGAGACATCTTGGTAGCTCTATAGAACCTGATTGGCATAGTTCAGGATAGGCTTCTGATAGTAGATCATAATGTTGAGAACCAGAACTCAAGAAGCCGTAGAATAGTAGAATGGGAATCGAGTAGAAGTCCACCTCCTAATTCCGTAGAGAGTCAGGCTGGGCATGAGCCCGAGTCCATTCACCCACCAGCACCACCTCCAGTCGTAGCACCAGTGTATATTGAGAGGGCACGTCGGGATCCAGGGGATCTAATCAAAGAGGTTATGCGTCTTCAGCCACCATCTTTTGGGGGATCTACCGATGGGGTAGAAGCAGAGGCATGGCCTTTAAGCCTAGATAGGTGCTTTGCATTGCGCTCTTATGAGAGCAATCTAAAAGCACGAGCAGTGGTTCACCTATTGCGAGGAACAGCCTCCACATGGTGGAGACAAGAAGAATATAAGTGTGGCTTAGAGATAGAAACCCTCACTTGGGAGATTTTCATAGAAATGTTCAGGGAGAGGTACTTATCAGAGCATTTCAAACAGCGTAGGGTGGATGAGTTTCATGACCTCCAGCAGAAGGGTCTTTCAGTGACCCAGTACGAGAACAAGTTCTTTGAACTCTTACTGTACATAGACTACCTGAAAGATGAGAAGCTTCTCATCAACTGATTTATCAGAGGATTGAATTCCGGCATAGTAGGACCAGTGAGAATGGCTGCTCCAGGGAGCCTTCGGGTTGCCATGGAGAAGGCTTTGATAGATGAGGAGATTCAGGTCAGACCCCAAGACTCGAGGGATTGATTCTAGAACCGTAACCCTACACCATAGACTTATGGGTTTCAGAAACCCCATTGGAAAGGTAACAACAGACACACATCAGGGTTCTCCAAACCCCCTCCTTTGCAGCAGTCATAGCAAAACCAGAGGCAAAGGCCTCCGCAGAGTCAGCAGGGCGCGAAGCCCAAGCAATGGCAGTCACAGGGTCAGAGGTGAGATCAAAGATCTTAGGCTCCTTACACACCTCCGACGAGGACTCAGGAGTCCTCCAGAGGTGGGTATAGTGGTTCTAGTAGGATAGGGGGACAGTCTTTCTCTAGACCTCAGGGAGTGCAGTTTCAGGCACGTGGCACTTGCTTCACATGTGGAGCCATGGGACACATGGCGAGAGAGTGTCCTCAGGGTTAGATGGTAGGAAATCAGAGGATGATAGCATCAAAGCCAACAGTTGGGGATATGGGCAAGTCCCATAGGGTCTTCACAGTGGTTAACAACCACCAGGCAGAGCATCAGGCCACGGTTATTGAGGTAGCAGGTATGATCAGAGATAGTAGTATATCTATATTATTTGATTCAGGAGCTACTGACTCTTTTATATCTCCATTGGTTGTGGAGCATTGCAGGCTAGTGGCAATTAGATAAGAGGTTAGTTGGGAAGTGGAATTAGCTTTAGGGGCTAGAGTGTCAGTGGAATCAGAGGTTAAGGGTTGTCAGCTTCAGATTGGTAATACCACCACCTTAGTACACCTTAGAGTTACACCACTCAGATCATATGGCATCGTACTTGGCATGGATTAGCTTTATGCCCACAGAGCCAAGATGGATTGTCACTTGAAAAGGATCGAGTGTGAGGATGATCATGGTTCTCCCATAGTGATCACTGGAATTCAGAGACCCGTGTCTCTTCGTATGATCTCCGCCATGCAGCTTAAGTGGAGCATGTGAAAGGGGTGTCAACTATTTGCCATCACCATTAGTGATAGAGAAGAAGAGGAAAAGGAACCATCTATTGACGACCATCCTATCCTTAAGGGGTTTTCAGATGTCTTTCCTTCAGAGTTACCTGGTATGCTGCCCCGTAGAGAGATTGATTTTCATATAGACCTTGTTCCAGGAGTCGAACCAGTTTCAAGAGCACCATATGGAATGACCACAAATGAGCTTAATGAGCTCAAGATGTAGCTTGAGGAACTCCTAGAGAAGGGCCACATTTGCCCTAGTGTATCCCCTTGGGGTGCACTAGTCATCTTCGCGAAGAAGAAGGATGGATCTCTCCGATTATGCATGGATTATCATCAGTTGAACAAAGTAACTATCAAGAACTGATATCCATTGCCTAGGATCGATGATTTATTCGACCAACTTCAGGGTGCCAAAGTATTTTCCAAGATTGATCTAAAGTCAGGGTACCATCAGTTGAGGATAGTGGATAGCGATATCCACAAGACCGCATTTCACACTAGATATGGCCACTATGAGTTCACCGTGGTCCCATTCGGTCTTACGAATGCCCCAGCAGTGTTCATGAGTCTCATGAATGGATTATTCCACACATTCCTTAACCATTTTGTGATTGTATTTCTTGATGACATATTGGTATATTCACGGAATGAGGAGGAACATGAGGAGCACCTGAGACAGGTTTTGCAGTGTTTGAGGGATAATCAGTTGTATGGCAGTTTGTCGAAGTGTGCTTTCCTTAGAATAGAGGTCAAGTACCTTGGTCATGTTATATCCGGTGATGGGATCTCAGTAGACCCATCAAAGATCAGAGCCATTATGGATTGGCCAGCGCCAACCAGTGTGACAGAGGTCAGGAGCTTCATGGGCTTAGCAGGTTATTATCGACATTTTGTCGAGGGATTCTCTAGAGTCGCTCATCCTATTACTTCTCTTCAGTGCAAAGGGAAGAAATTTGAGTGGACGGAGAAGTGCGAGAAGGCCTTTCAAGAACTTAAAAAGGCACATACCACTGCACCTATCCTTGTAGTACTAGATGCTTCAGCTGATTTCATGGTTTGCACAGATTCTTCCCTAGAGGGTTTAGGAGTAGTACTTATGCAAAGTGGCAGAGCTATAGCTTTTGAGTCTAGGAAACTCAAGACTCACGAGCTTAATTATCCTACTCATGACCTTGAGCTTGCAGCAGCAGTGCATGCACTTGTGAGGTGGAGACACTTCCTTTTGGGTCATCATTTTGAGTTGCACTCAAACCATCAGAGCCTTCAGTACATATTCACTCAGTCGAATCTTAATGCACGTCAGAGGAGATGGATGGAATTCTTGTGCGAGTATGATTTTGATGTTCACTACATCAAAGGGAAAGAAAACATAGTTGCAGATGCTTTGAGTAGGAGACGTCATGAGGTTTACGCCATATCTATGGGTACGGATTTGAGAGATCGGATCATGCAGTAGTTGCCAGAGGATGGATGGTATTTAGAGGTTTGCTAGGCTATACGATCTTAGGAAACATTAGAAGGAAAATATGTGGATTATTCCTTAGAGTCTGATGGTTTATTACGCCATAGAGGGCGCATCTATGTTCCTTCTTCCGGGGGATTGCGAGAGTTCATTATCACAGAGGCTCATAGAGCTCCTTATGCAGCACATCTCGGGGTCAAAAAGATGCATGCAGACTTGAGAGAATTGTACCATTGGCCAGGAATGCGACAGCTTATTGCTGAGTTGGTAGCCTGATGCCTTGAGTGTCAGAGAGTCAAGGCAGAGCACCGCCACCCAGGTGGGTTGCTCCAATCTCATGCTATACCAGAGTGGAAGTGGGATACTATATCCATGGATTTCATCATTGGTCTCCCTATGTCATCTCGCCGCCATGATGCCATCTTGGTGACAGTTGACAAGTTGACCAAAGTGGCTCACTTTTCACCAGTTCGTACCACCTTCACAGCACCAGCAGTAGCATAGGTGTTTTTGCGAGACATTGTCAGACTTCATGGTGTTCCATGCAAGATCATTTCTGATAGGGATTCCCTCTTCACTTCTTCCTTTTGGAAGGCATTACAGGCAGCTATGGGTACCAAGCTCAATTTCAGTACAGCCTATCATCCGAAAATAGATGGCCAGACAAAGAGGGTTAATCAAGTGTTAGAGGATATGATTCGCATGTATGTCATGGATCACCAAACCATATGGGAAGAGTACCTTCCCCTAGTGGAGTTTGCCTATAAAAATGGGCATCACACATCCTTGGGGATGCCACCCTATCAGGCATTATATGGCAGACCTTGTAGGACATCATTGAGTTGGGACCACATAGAGGACAGAGTTGCTATTGGTCCTGAGATAGTTCGAGATATGGAGCAGCAGGTGGATTTGATTAGGCAGCATCTTAGAGAGGCACAGAATAGACAGAAGAAATATGCAGATGCAAAGAGGATAGATCGTAGCTACTTGGTTGGAGACAGAGTCTTCTTGAGAGTGCACCTGCATAAGAGTCCAATCCGTTATGGAAAGGGTTCTAAGATCTCACCTCGGTTTGTAGGACCATTTGAGATCCTTGAGAGGATAGGACCGGTTGCCTACCATTTAGCATTGCCACCTAGCCTGTCGCGCATCCATGATGTGTTTCATGTTTCAGTTTTGAGGAAGTATATCTATGATGAGTCTCATATTCTAGATTGGGATGCTTTGCAGGTGGAGTTGGACGGGCAGCTAGCTTTCGAGCCCATTCACATTTTGGCACGCCGGACGTTGGGCCTTTGAGGTCAACAGCTAGACCAGGTTAGGGTCCAGTGGGATTGCTATGATGAGGTCACAGCCTCATGGGAGGATGCAGCACGTATGAGATCACAGTACCCCCACCTTTTTGATGAACTCCAGGAGGAAGTTCATGCCTAGAGGGGGAGGGTGTGAGGCCCTACCCCGACTCAATTTGACATTTTCAGTTATTTGCATATTGAGACTATTATGGATGCTTTATTTTATGCTTTATGAATTTAGAACCCATATGATTCCATGATTTGGATCACATTGACATATATTGATGCTTTATTTTATGCATGATGATTATGAAACTTTATATGTTACTAGAATAGAATTACTTTGAAATGGTGAATGTCATTATTGGAATTGCAAGACTTCATTTTGAGGATAGAAAAATGATGCTTATTTTATGAATGGTTCAATTTTGAGAATTATGATAATTGCTTATGTGGAATCGAATTTGAATGAATGAGATATTGAATTAATGTTGCCAAATGTATGAGTGTTTGATGTGCAATGAAATCTATGTATTTAATTATGTATAATTGTGATTATTTGGAATTACTAATGTGTTAATTGAGATTGCACAGGAAAATTATCCATGTGACCTTGGAATTTATATGGAGAACCAAACCTAGACCAATGTATGTTTGTTAAGCCAGGGGTTGTCTATTGGGAGAGACAACACCCCATTTGTAATGTATTTTATTTGTGAAGTGTATTATGCTTGAGTGTTAAAATTGATTTTTATGTATATGTGTAATCCTACAAGAGACTAATTCCATGTGTGATTTTTATGTTGTATTTTATTGTGTCACTTGACACGTGCTGATTAGTGTCATTGATTTTGACTTGTCTCTTGGAGGGAGTTTTGTTTCTACCAAAGCCATTCAAACACATGAGTGTGGTCCCAAATTTGTCTTGGGTAGGGAGTCTTGGGAGTGGTCAACTCAAGTTTGACCCGTAGGTTAACTTCATTTGGGTTTCTAAGGGGTTAAATGGACTCCTAGGGTCAGTTTTAGGGCTTTTCCAAAGGTCCAAAGGGTATACCTATGGGTTAGGGGTATTTTGAAACATGTGACTACTCCCATGTGACTGTTTAGTCACCTCAAAAAGTGGTTTTCCCAAGGTGAGCGAAAATTCAACTTAGAAGGTTCCTCCTAGGATAGACAACCTTCCCTTTTGATGTCAAACTCTCTTCCCCATCCTCACTCACCTTTTCCCTTTCCAGTTTTAGTAATATGTAAGAGGTTGGGAAGAGCAACCAATGGGAACTCTCACCTCACCCAAGGGGTTGGGAAGTGTGTGAGAAGCCTTCTTAGGCAAGGATTAGGGACTTAGTGAGTAATCACCCACTCTCCATTGTTGGAGATTATGCATTGGTTTTGAAAATTAGTTGTAGAATAGAATTTTGGTGAAGTGTTGGTGGGGAAAGTTTGTGTGGATTTAGGCAGCTCATCCCCAACTAAGTCTAACATACCTATTGGCAGATTAAGGTTGGTTTTACTTTCCTTTTTGTTTATGTTGTTTATGTTGTTGTTTTTTTTAAGAAAGAAATGCTTGTTGAAAGTGATGTGTATATGTAATTGTTGTAGGAGGAAAATGTAAGCTTTCATTTCTATGTTTCTTGTTTATGTGTTCTTGTTTTGGGAGTGTCCAAGACCTCCTACTCTTGGGAGAGTAGGATGGTCTTGGGGTGGAAGAAGTATGACAGCCTTGGGTGAGAGGCTCTCATTATGGAGAGTGATCTCAAGGGTGTCCTTTGTGGCCCTTGTTGCATAGCCTTGTGTATGCATTTGGGGGTTATAAGGGGAGGAAATATGGCTTTTATGCTTTTGGGGGGCATAAGGTGTGGAGGTGAAAGTTGTTGTATTTTGTTTTGCCATGAGGTGGCTTGATTTGTATTATGCTTGCAATCTCCCCAATGGTACTTGGTCCACTTCCACCCGTGGAATGATCATCACAAAATGTGGTGAAAGTGTAGCTTGGGATGGGAAGATGCATGTTGAGTGTTTGTCTTATTTCTTATGTTGTTTGATTGTTTGTAACCCATCTAGTGCTTGGTTCTCCAAGCTCGGGGGTGGCTTCTAGTAAGCCTAGGCTAGGAGGTGAGCTCTCCATGGTCAAGTTGTGTTTCTTTTGCAGGTTGCTTGGGATGGGAAAGAAAAGAATAAAGAGCTAGTTGTTGTTTTATGTTGCAGAAAAAGATAAAAGACAAATGTATTTATTATTGTAGCTTGTAAAGAAAAAGAGAGCCATTGTTGTTTTTATCCTTCCAAAAGCAAAGTAAAATATGTATTTTTATTTAAGTTCCCTCTCATTGGAATGAAGAAACTAGTAGGGTTTTAACCCCATTTGTATTTTTTTTTTATCTACATTGTACCATAAATATGTTATAAAGAAATCCTTGTCCTATTGATGTGCCTTTGCAAAATAAAATGTGTACTACTTTTATCAAGTCCCTAAATGTCACCAAAATAACATTTGTAGTAATCTTGTCATATAGAAAAATATAAGTTCATTTATTCCTCATGTAGGCAATCTTATAGAAAATGAGAAAAGCAAGCATATAGGCCTTTTGGATTAAATGCAAATAAATTAAATCTGTTATTGTATGTTTGTTTAAGTTTATTTATGCTGCTGAAAATAAATTAAATCTATTGTTTATTTGTGTTGCTGCAAATAAAATAACTTTGTTATTTGTCCTTCCATTATTGCAGAAAATGAATCTTATTTTAGTAGCTTATTTTATCATAGGAAAAAGATTAGCATTGAGCTTTAGTTTTATTTTGTTACCAAAAGGGAAAATAGATAGGTTAGAACTTGCTGTAAATGTTTATTTAAAAAAAATGGAAATAAATAGAATGCCTTATCAACAAAAAAAAAAAAAAAGGAATATAGCATATATATATATATATATATATATATATATATATATATATATATTAGCTTAAAAAAATAAATAAATGGAGAAACCTTCACCAACAACTTACTGTTTTTATTCTTCTGGTTTCTGCATGTATTTACAGACTTAATAATGCAAAAGAAAAAAAGAAAGAAGGGAAATTCATAAACCGATTGAAGTAAGTTATTAAAAGCAAAATACCTATATATATATATCTGCACTTATTATTCATTTAAATGTTTATTTGAGACTTGCATATTAAAAAAATGAAATTTGATATATTCCTACTTTTATATATATATATAAATATAAAATTAAAAAATATATATATATATGTTAAACGTTTTAATGAAATTAAGAAATTTATCTTTAAAAAAAAAAAATTTCTTTGCATGGCGCGGACCGGAGAAAAAGGCCAAGAAACCCTACCCCTGCAGGCCGCCTTCCTCACCCCTTGCAGGCGCCACAGTGAGCAGATGCCGCTTTCTGTGGGCCGCCGCAGTGGGCAGGGCGAAGCCCGCCACTACGATGACTCCCAGCAGCGGTGACCGCCACTGTGGTAACCCGCAGTGGGCGGCAGCTGCCACTATTAGTGAATGGCGGCCGCTCCCTGCGGGGTACCACAGTGGCCGCCACTCGGCTCTCCTCCTCATGCAAAATGCTCGGCCTCTGCCTTGAGCATCTCGGCTCCCACACAGGCCCAAACTCGTCGAAAGGAAATAAGGGTTATGCCATCTCTTGCACGACCTGCACACACCACACACAAAAAGAAATAAAAAGAACATACACACACAGCGCACACACACACACAAAAAAAAAGAAGAAGGATTATTATGTGGTCACATGCATGCCCTAACCCTAACTTCGGGTTAGGGCAAATCCAAAATAAAGTAACAAAAGAAAAGAGGGCTCCATTAACCCTTGGGTATGAACACACATTTATATATATATATATATATATGTGTGTGTGTGTGTGTGTGTGTGTACATATATATGTTTATGTATATATATATATATATATATATATATATATATATATATATATATATATATATATATATATATATATATATATATATATATATATATATGTGTGTGTGAATATATTTTGTTCACATTCCCTCACACTTGTTAGAGATATAAATATATATACATGACTTATCAACATATACGTATATATGTAATTAAATTTTATATTTTGTTTGGAATCAAAATGGTTAATTGTAAATTAGATAATGCTCCTTTAAATTTTTTTTAAATGATTGTAGAAGCATTTAAATAAGAAGGATTTAAAATCCTTGGGTAGGATAATCCCTTTAAAAAAAATAATAATAAATAAAAGATCTATGTAGTGCCATGTTGGCCCCTTTATTTCAAATTTATTAGACACCTTTTCATTAATGGATATTTTATTTAATAGGTTAATTTAATCAAAGAGTTAGGGTAAATTAATTTAGACCCTAAGTAATTAAAGAACTATAGGAGATCATTAATAGTCCCTATTAATTTAGTTGTGATTATTGCTAAGTGAGTTTAATTATTTATTAATGGAAGATTAGTGTTAACTCTTGTGGAGAAATATTAGCTCGCTTATAACTTAGATAATTTTATCGCCCAACTAATTTTATTGTTCGATTCATTCAAAACATAGTTAAGACCAAGCTAGATTGCATTATTTTAAATTAGGTTAGTCATACTAGGTTAAGTATTTAAAAAAAAAAAAATTATTCTGTTTGTGCCCAAAAGTTTGGGCATGACATGTATTGATAACCTAAATGTTTAGGGTTTAGGGTTTACACCACCGACCTATCTGTTGTCTATAAGGTCAATGATGATTTGCACTGTGAAGTTGTTGGAAAATGTTATGTGTGTATCCAAGTGAAGAGATACTTGATTCTTGCTAGACCGGAGAAGTGTGTTGATACCTGTAGAGTGTGATTGCAAAAGTAAAGGAACTAAAATGGATTTGTCTTGGTATTGAGTGTTGTTATCAGATCAGTGTATTACCTCTTGACTTCTAACCATTTCAGCAGTTGGAAAATCCCTTAACCGGGTAGCTTTAACAGGCTTTATGTAAATCCTTTAACAAGGTGACTCAAATTCATTGAGTTCTTCAAATCCTCTTGCGAGGTAACCTTTAACAGGGTTCTAACCTTTAACCAGGTATTTAGCCATCCCTTAACCAGGTGATCCCTAGCATGATCGGTTCCTAGCAGAACCTATTGTAAATTCCTTAACCGAATTAGGCTCCTAATAGAGCAGACTTCAGAAGAGTTCAAGAACAACTTGTGGGTATTCATCCCCACCATGGTTTTTCCCAGTTGGGTTTCCACGTGAAAAATCAATGTGTTATGTGTGATGTTTTTTCATGTGATGTCTTAGTGTTTTATGTTAAGTGGTAAAGCATGTTGATCTAGTGATCTTTATATTTCTGATGAATTACTTGTTTAAGCATATGGGTGAAGTGGAAATGAGATATTAGGTTGTGTGAAGATCTAAGTGTTACTGGTTTATGTCTTTCACAGTCTCACTGTATTTTACCAGTAGTGCCCTGTTTTAGATCGGTGATATTGTTTACCAATTAGTGCAGTCCTTGCAGTCAAAGTGGTTTAAGGAAGTTTTTTTCTATATTGATTCACCCCCTGCTCTCAGTATCTGTTGAGTACTTACTGTTCATCATTATTCATCATAGTGATGTGTTGGATTGCTTCATGGCAATCATGATTATGTTATTGCATTGAGATGTGTGTTTACTTATTGTGTCTGGTTCACCATTATTTTTATGCGTGAATGTCATGAATGTATTAAGCTAATTAGCAAATAAGAACGAATCACCAATTCTCAACTAATTAACAAACAAACAAACATAATCAATGAAAATCAATACGAAATAAAGAATGAATTCAAATAAGAACTCCCTCATTTTGCATCTTTGTTTACATTGTGCTTCTCCAATTTCAGTGGTTGGTGGCTCTTAGGTATTGCACCAATTTCCTGCATACAAATATTTTGAAGACTGTGATTCTAAATGTAATGCCCCGCTAGAAACCCCAAAGGAAGAACCACACATCTAGGCAACTAAGGGAGAACTAAAAAAAAAATTAAAGTATAATTCACATTAAGTGCATTAATTACTACATTGCACAATAATAACACAAGCGAAAGACTAAAACAAGAATTCCTAAAGGGTTACCAAAGAAGAATTAAATGAAAGGTTAAATTCCATAATTACAATTAATCCAATTATTCATCATTTACTAATTGAACATAATAAACCATATACATAAAAAGATTGCACCATTTAAAGATTGAAAGGATAACAATATAATTTTCTCTTCAATTAAGCATTTGCACAAATCATAAGGATAACTGATAAATAACATCCAAAGCTTAATATTACATTATTCAATAAATACACTGCTCTCAATAATACATGAACAACTTACATCATTATAAATTACAAGGTTACATAAATTCATTAATACAATTGACAACATAGGTCTCCAAAGTACAATAATCTCCAACATGAGATAATGCATGAGTCATGAACCACAGGAACACCTACAAAGCCAATCCTCGCAAGAAGGTACGAACAAGAACATCCAATGGGAAGTGGCACTACCACCCAACCATGTGATCCCAAAACAGAATCACCCCACCATGCTAGGAGATAGTAGAGGGCCCTCAAGCAAGCATAATCAAGACATGGACGATAGAACAATACGACTCCACAATAATCCAGGTGAACTCAACATCACAATACACAAGTGACCCTAAAGAGAGAGTGTCATTGCATAGCTTATGATGGCTACCCTAGATAGGCCTCCATAGGTCTCAGCCCCCATCTTGGGTTATCCTGGTAACCTTTCCCAAACCCCCGATTCCATCTAAGTCTCATGTGGACCCTACCAACCCTTTGTGAAGACAAGGTGGTCGGTTTTCCATTTCAAGCCTTCCCACTACATCTTGAGCCTATACGAGCACTCAACCATACTCAGGGTACAAATTCTTAATTAATATTAAAAAATACCCACCCCCTAATCAATTATTAGGTTATCCTACCAACCACTTTGGGTGCGGCCCCCACTCGAAAGCCACTCTCTCATAGGACACTAAATGAACATGGTCACTCTACAAGGACCCTATGGCGAACAGACAGCCATAACACCACTATCAAAATACAGGTGGCCAAAAATAATGACTTACTTGTAATACCCTAAAATTGGTCATCAATCCTTATTGCTCAGGGGCATCTCAGCTTCATCACTTCACATCAAGTTGAGATTTCTCAATCATCTGAATCAAATCAATCGCTAGGGGCATATCAGTTTCATCACTTCAAATCAAGTTGATATTTGTCTTTCATCTGAATTAATCTCTTAACATTAATTAGTTTCATCGCTTCAAATCAAACTGATTATTCGTTTAAAGCTCAATCAAAAGTTTCAAGAGTATCTTTGATTACACTAAATCTAAGTAGGTGTTCAGTATTCATTTCTTGATCAAGCTGGATGGTTCATTCTTTTCTCATTGTGTCTTGATCAATCAAGTTCAAGATCAAATTTTTTCATCACTCACTGTATCTAAGATCAATCAAGTTTTAGATCAATAAGATCCACTTCTTGATCAATCAAGTTCAAGTTTGGTATCTTTGTTTTCTATCGTTCCTCAGTTCAATCAAGTTCAGGATCGATATCACTTTAATCAGACTTCATTTAGCTTTGTGGCTTCGAGTTAAGCTAAGCACCTTGCTTTTTATCTAGTTCGTGATCAATCAAGTTCAGAACTGGCATTTCCTAGACATCACACATTCTTTGAACCAACGTGTTGCTTGCACATTAATTCAAAGAGGGGCAAATGTAATAACCTTAAATTGGTCATCTAAACCATGGGCCCCTAATCTCGACAACATCACCAAGGTCCTAACCAAAGGCAATTAAATCAATCTTGAGCACATTATTAATTCTTGAATTATCAAAAATCACATGGCAAATCAATTACTCAATATTAATTAAATATTTATTTAATTAATCAAATCATTTCCAAGAATATCATTTTGATCAATTATCCCATTTTAATTTATTAAATATCCTTGCATATTTAATTAATTAATAAATTTGCCATTCAATCATGCAAAAAGGATTAATTTATTACAAAAGATGAATTAATTTATTACAAAGAGTTGAATTGAAAATAAAACAAAAAAAGAATTGAATTGAGAGAGAAATCAAACTTGAGATATTATTTCTTTTTCTAAATTTAGAACTTGAAATCAGAAAAGCAATTTAATTGAATTATTGAA
Source organism: Cryptomeria japonica (assembly GCF_030272615.1). Taxonomy (NCBI): domain Eukaryota; kingdom Viridiplantae; phylum Streptophyta; class Pinopsida; order Cupressales; family Cupressaceae; genus Cryptomeria; species Cryptomeria japonica. The sequence continues at coordinate 428,341,147 of NC_081415.1, forward strand.
TTATTCTCTAAAATTGGAACTCAAAGCTTTTTAGAAAAGAAGTTCAGTTGCATTGAAAAACCCTTTTCTTGAATAAATTAAAGAATTGTCTATTTTTATCCTATATGCATGGAATTAATTTATTATTATTTTCCAATGCAACTTGGACTTCTAATTTGAATGCATTTCAATTAAACTATAATTGGAATCTATCTCAAGGTTAACTGAATCTGATTTCTCAATTATTTCAATTAATCCTAAAGTGAGCTTTTTCTCTTGTGATTCTCTATAAATTCAGTCTTCAGCTCTCATTCCAATTCACCCCAGAGATTTTTGAGAACACGCTTGGAGATTATTATCATGCTAATTTCGCTCTGGAGTCATTGAAGATTATTGTGCTTTTTAGATCATTTACATCTATTTTACATCCAGTATTGCTTGCATCCATTGTTGCTTGAATTGATTATTATTTGCTTGAATTATTCATCCATCTTGCATCCATATAGCTTAATATCATATAGATTAAATCCTTTGTCTTGGTGTAGTCTAGTCACTGGTATTGCTTATAAAAATCTGAGAGCAATCTTATACTCACATCTTTTAGAAGGCAATTAGTCGCTTTGTTATGGTTTATTTCTTATTAATTATTGATTACTAACCATGCATATAATGACTTAATTGAAGTGTTGTGGTTGCAGCTACCAGGTTCACTTTTTCACACACACATTACTAACCCTCTGTTAACCATAAGGAATAAGCACAACATGGCTAAGACAACGAGATCATAATACATCACTTGGACAAGAGATACAAGATATGCCACAACAGGACGACTAACAAAGATGAGAAATAACAACCAAATAAACTCCTTGCAAGAAAAGTTAAATTCACTAAGTCCGAACTCGGACAATCTTTGAGAATAACAGCATCATATACACTTGTCATTTTATCGTTTAAATTAATAAAACATCACCATAAAAATTATGAGAAATTCAAATCATCATTGAACCAATAGGACTAGAAATCTAACTAATCATAAATAATTAATTTACCTCTTTTAATTTGAACCAACAGATACATAATAATTAAATGAACAAACACCCCAAAATAAATAATACAATTATTCTAAAGGCATCAAGGCATCATTTAATGTATAAATTAAACCATTTCATTAAACTATTAATAAATTAATAAAAACTAATATATATAAATATATATATATATATAATAATAATTATTAACTGTTAATAATTAACAAAATACTAAAATTATATTATTATTAATTATTAACTATTAATAATTCATTAAGCACTAATATTATATTAATATTATTATTTTTTTAATATAAAAAATAATTAAAAATAATAATAAAAAAATAAAATGCTTCACGGTGGGTCCACGGGCCCACCGCTGCTACCACATACATGTGGTAGAAGCGCCATGTGGTAGCAACGCAAGGTGCTGGGGTGTGTGGCTGGGTCGAGCCCAGCTCCCCACTATGCATCCCAATAAAATAATATTTTATTTTTTTTAACTATAATAAAAAGAAGATTTTCATTAGTCTTTCTATTATTTTTTTTTAAATCTCTACAACAAAACAGAGAGCAACAAATTTTTATTTTTTTTAAATTCTTTCCCCAAACAAGATTTTCAGTAAACCAAATGAAATAACAAGACCCAAATCAAAATCTGGGCAAATTTAAAGAGAAATAAACAGAAATAGAGGGAATTAAATCAATTCCTACATTTCTTCACACACAAGAAGAATTTTGGGATCAAACAAAGAGGGAAAAATTGACAAAAATCTGCCAACATAACCCCCAAATTTGGACAAATAGAAACTTGCAAACTCTCAGAAAATAAATTACATTCCATACTACACTAATAGAGGATATAATCAAAAACCAATTTTTTTTGCAAGAACTTGATAATACACAGCCAACAGAAAATTGGAAAACTCTTCAACAAAACAAATTGAAATGAAATTTAATTGAATCCAATAGCAAACTACTCCATTTTCCAAAATAAGCTCCCAACAAGAGTCTCCAACAAGATTTCACAAATTTAAATCAAACACACAGGAAGAAAGATCAACATTCAAAATTTTAATTGCAAAACATTAAGAAGACTACCCAGCCTGCAAAGCAATCCAGGAAGCAAATTTGTGGAAGAGCTTCAACCTTGCATACAATTTCCAAATCCAGGTTCCTCTTTCCAAATGAATTTCCAAATTTTGTATTCAAAAATTATCCTCCTCTCTTCCCGTGAGCTCAGAGGCAATATAGCCAAAAATATTTCAACTTAAAAAGTTTTTCCAACCAATAAGAATAAACTATTTAAAAAGTAAAAGAAATTTGATTTTTTTTTTTTATGACACAATCCCTTTTTGAACAAAATAAAATCTAAAAGCTAAATGAAAAAGGTAAAAGGGAATGTCTTTATTTATTTATTTTCATTTTCTTTTCCCATGAGACTTTAACTCAACATAAGCATTTAAAATTTAAATAGCAAAGCATTTACTTATTTCTTTTTCCAATAATTTAATACAACTATAACACAATATATTAAGCAAATTTAACCATTTAAAACTAGCAACTTCATTTATTTAATTAAATCAATAAACTCAAGAGCATATTTTAATAACTAATAATGCCAACACAAATAACATCATTCACTCAATTTTAATAACTATTCCAATAATTGGAAGCATGCAAAATGAGGAATGATCAAACGACGACTCACAAAATGAAAATACCAAAGCTCTATGACTCGCATACTGGTCAAATGGGAAAGACGATCGACTGACAACACTCACATGAGTGTAACTGCGAATCAAGTTAAGGTCTAACAACTATCTCCTCCACTCCCATCGGACAAATAAGGCATGTTCAAACCTGTGAAACCAAGTGGAGTCGATACCCCGTACCTACCCAGTACTTGTACCTGCAATGTCCTACATCAACGAACCACACGTGCATATAGACAAATATATAAACAGAAATAGCATGCACATTGATGAAGGAGAATCGTGACGTTTCATGTCTCACCAAAGTGAGTGAAGGAAAATCATCCCCTCGTGTTCCATACACTTGCAAACACGAAACTTAAAAATAACACATCGCACATATAAAGTAAATGTGTCAGTCCATGTCAGTAATCCATAAAAAGTAACATTTAATCATAAGTACTGAAATACTGCATGAAAGCATACACCACATATCAAGTTAAAGCATGAAATAACATCGCATAAAGTCTGAATAAAGTATAATAGTAATGTATCCACTAAATAGCCAACTGAAGTCAAACATAAGTCCAAAAAGAGTCTAATCAAGAAGGGGTACTACACTAAAAAGCTAGATTGAATTGAAAAAGAGAGGTTGAATTTATAGATTTTCAACACAAAGGGGGTGAGAAATAGAACTCAAGTGTTGATTGATAGACAACTGAAATTGATTGATCAGTGAACTCAATTGATTGATTTGTTAACTGAATTGATTGAGGAGTGAACTGAATAGATTGAAGAGTGAACTGGATAGATTGATTAGTCAACTCACTTGATTGTTTAGTGAACTGAATAGATTGGGGAGATGACTGAATTGATTTTGAGTTAAAAAGGATGATTGATGAGTTAACTGAGTTAACTGATTTGATCAATCAGTTCTGATTTTAGCATGTGTTGTAGGAATTTGAAATTGAATTTGATTTTCATTTTCAATTTGGATTTGAATTTGATCATTCGAATACTGAAATGCACATGAAATTAATTGAAATTCAGAATTGGGGAAAATGTGAATTTGGTGATTTGGAATTAGGTGAAATGAACTAAAATTTGAATTTGGAAGAAATGAAATGAAATTGGATGGAATTAATTGAATTAATAATTTCGGGAATTGGAGGAATAAGTTAATTAATTTAAATAATTTAAATGAAATTATTTAAACTTAGAAAATTGAATTAATTAAATAATAAAGATTATTTAACTAACAAAAATTTTGTAATTAATTAAATAATTGACATTTAATTAATAATTGAGATAGGGTTAACTGGTTAAAATGATTTGAGAATAGAAATAGAATAATTAGAAGTATTGAAGGGCGGTGATTAGAAGGAATAGTTAGTTTAATCAAATCATTAAAGAATTACTTAATTCAATAGATGAATTATTAGTGTAGAATTAATGAGACATTTTTTAGGTGTCTACATTTTCCCCTCTTTGAGACAATGTTGAAACAACGTTGTTTCAAAGAAAATGAAAAGAAAAAATGCCCCAGTATGCCCTGGTGAGGCTAGGGTATAATGCCCCCTCAGAAAAAGTGGTTGAAAAGTTTTGGATCGAAGACCAGTTTTTCAGAAATATGCTAGATAGTGTAATATGAAGTTTGAAAGAGTTTCGATCTCATTTTCTATGTCTAAAATTGCGTTGAAGTTGGAGGGGTCCACGAGCATTTATATTAAGAAACCCTAATTTTTTGAGCTTATAAATTGAGGATTGGTATGGATTTGAGCTCATTTGCATTTTTTTGTTTTAAAATAATTTCTTAGAGAGATTAGAGCTTATGGCGTCCTTGGAGCGAAATGGTAGGTCACAGAGCGAGGTTGCATTTATATGAGCGAGTGTGATCTTATCAGAGACCTCCCGGCACTGGTGGCATGGTGAGTTGCCTAATTTTTTGCCAGTTTATGTCTATATTTTGCAAATTTTTTAATCATTTTTTGGTTTGTCATTTTTCATGTATGTCACAATTGAGTATCGATATTGCTGCAATTGACTTAATTATGTCGCAATTGAGTTTAACGCTTCGCACTTGATGGTTTATGTCGCAATTGTTAGATTTTTGTCACTTATGATAAAATTGAATTGCAATTGAATATTTTGGACCACATTTGAAAGTTTTGAATCGCATTTGAAAGTTTTGAATCGTATTTGACATGAGTATGTCGCATTTGCTTATTTTGTTTCGGTTGTGCTTGCTTGTACTGTTGCTGGATTATTTATTCCTGATAGACGCGCCCATAGTTTTCATGTTGGATGGGGACGTGTTATACATGATATGATTATTGACAGACGTGTGTTTGCTTTGGGTCCTTGTCTTCTTGCCACTTTGTATCATTAGATGCATGCGATTGTTTACTTGCAATAGAAATTAGCTAGATGTGGTATTACTTTGCTTCAGACATGGGCTTGGGAGTACATAGCTATCTTTCGTCCTGCATTACATATAGATTTAGAACCAGAGCAACCATATGCTTATGGATATACTATTGGTGTGAGGCATAGGGAATTGGGTAACATCTTGTATTGGCATCATCAGATTGCTATCTTAATGTACTTCTCATGGAGACCTTATCTTACTTGTCCTGGTTGGACTGATAATGCTCAACATCTTCCTTTTTATCGACAACAGAGATATCTTATTGGTTGAGATGTTGGTAGTCACAGGGTTATTAATATGCATCTTCCTGACCATGTGCTCAGGCAGTTCGGGGAAGTACAAGGTATTCCAGACGTGACAGCTTATTTTGCTCGCACTACTCGAGAGGTTGGTGATAGGGGTGCTTTTGTATAGCCTCATGTTGCTATTGCTGAGTTGGATGCTCTTGCTCCTATTTTGTGGGGATGGCAGCTTGGTGTAGCAGATCCAAGGTCCATAGCGCAGTATAGTGTATGGTGGATACAGCATAGGCCTATACCTTTGATAGATCTAATAGTTTCGATTAGTGCTCAACAGATTAGACATGGCAGGGGTCCTAGAGGGAGAGGTGGAGAGTATAGGGGTAGAGGAGGTAGAGATTGAGGAGGTAGAGGTGGAGGATGTATAGATCTGATAGCGGTTGTAGGGCAGGTTGATAGTGATAGGGAGGATGTGGATATTGGTGGAGAGACCGCATCCATGAGCGATTCTGATGATAGTGATGAGTCAGGATCAGGGTCATCAAGCAACGATGGAGATGAGAGAGGGGATGATGGTTATGATGTGGAGATGCCCCAGGCTATAGAGTTTGTAGGTGTGGATAGAGGAGATGAGGAGGGATTGAGAGATCGGGTTAGGTGTTTAGAGAACTTGGTTTCTACTTTGTGGCAGTGGCAGAAGGAGGATAGGGATCAGTATCAGCATGCAATGGAGGATTTGACTGTGGAGAGGGATTGGATAGCTATTGATAGAGATCAATTAAAGCAAGAGAGGGATGAGGCAGTTAGGCAGACTCAGATCACTATGGATGCATAGGATCAATTATTTGGTTCAGTGACAAAGGCTCGTAGCCAAGAAGATAGATATTTATTTATTATCAATGGGCTTATGAGAGAGCTATCCCTGAGGATCGGAGGGAACCTAGTTTTAGTGCTTTCATGGGGAGAAGATCAAGTCGATCTACTTCTCAATAGATTAGTAGTGGGGGAGTGATGGGTCCACCTAGAGTGTCGTTAGGACAGGTAGGAGCTAGTCGAGATGCACCTACTGATAGAGGCAGTATAGGTTGAGGGATTGGATATTGATTTTGATGTTGTAGATATAATGTATTTTGACACATTTATGACATATATAATATGTTTTATTGATGTGCTTTTTGATGGTGAACTTCATGGTCTTATGTATCCTTATTGTGATGATGAATGCAATATGAATGTGATATCATGTAGTGATTTGATGTAGCTTTATGTTGTGATGCATAATGGTTGATGAAAACTTTATTATGATTATGAACATGTGATGTGATGATGTTTATTATTATTTTGTATGTCAAAATACATGTTGAGGATCTTAGAAGAATTGTTAGTTGTTAGATGTAGAAAATGATCAATCAACTAAATCAATCTTTGTAAGCCAGATTTCGATGTGATAATGGATGATATGATAGAAATTTTGATGAGAAAGTCTTCATTTTTTATTCATGGTGCAATACATTATCATCATTGAGCCTTATTATATAACAATGGAGCTTATTACACCAGGGTATAAGGAACCAAGAAGTATAGATATCTCATTGCAAAGAAACAAACACATAACAGACAAGGAACGAACCCTTCATTCTGGGAATAACACTAGGGGTCAAGGTATGTGTGGCATTCACAAGTTGAATACTCCTATCACAGACACCCACTAGAGAAATTGCCCCAAAACTTCATCAGTTCAAAAAGAAAACAAAGAAAAGGATGATGCCCATCATGGCTCCTCTAGTCACTTTTGGACATCCTTGAGTAGCTAAAAGCAATGATCTTCGCCAATTTGATAAAAAGAGTCAACCAAAATAGACAAAACTCAGCAGTTAGACTGACTGTGTCTTTTCTTTGATATGTTTGGTGTGATTTTGATAATGTCTGGTTTCAAAAGTTTTGGACCTCATATAAGACCGATATGTCTGGTTTCAAGTGTACCAATTTTGTTTAAGACAAGATATTGATCACTTTGATTGTTTGATAAATCGATAGATTAGATAGTTGATCAGTGTGATTGCAAAAGTCTTGACAAGATAGTTGTATCCTTTGTTTAACTTCTTGCGAAGTGTTTGTTGGACATTTGTTGGGGTGTTTGATTCTTGTGAGACAATTTATTGCAAGTTTTTAAATTGATATTTGAATGTTTTTGGATTTTGCGGATCGATATTGATTGTTTTTGGTATTTTTCAAGATCATTTTTTGAGTGTTTTTGGATTTTTTTAGGATCGTTTTTCAAGATCATTTTTTCAAATGTTTTTGAGTTTTTCTCAAGATCATTTTTTCTAATGTTTAGGATTTTTTCAAGATCGTTTTTCAAATGTTTAGGATTTTTTCAGGATCATTTTTTGAATGTTTAGGATTTTATTTTTTCAGGATCGTTTTTCAAATGTTTAGGATTTTTTCAGCATCATTTTTGAATGTTTAGGATTTTTTCAGTTATGCCCCCAAGTATGCAGACCTTACATGATGATGCATAATGTGATGGAGACATTTTTTATATGAGTTGTGCTAATGTAGGATGCATGACAAAAATGCAATTCCTATTCAAACAAGGATGAGTGTATGTGTCTTTCATTCTGAAATGCACTAATTAGATTAAAGGTGTGAAATGTTTTAGAGATAGGAGTTCAATCCATTCTCAAAAGACTTAGACCATCCAACCTAACACACTATGTAACCAAGATTTATGAATGGAGGTGCGAAAAACTTCTCCATTAATTCTTGAAATTTTGATCTTCTTTTGCCCATGTGTGTGCAATTGAGTTCATTTTGACCCTTATAACCATCCAAGACCCTTGGAATCCTATGTGACTAGCTACATGAGTTATTTTGACTTCAAAAGCATCCTGGATAGAACCTCACTGCTAGCAAGCTTTTAGGGCTCCGATGAGGTTATGCACCATAATCTCTCAAATATTGCTCCATTGCCAATAGGCATCCATAGCCTTGATGGAGTTACTTGTATGTTCCCATAGTCAAGCTTTCTCTTTTTGTTGCACTTGTATGTGTGATATTTCAGTAATATTTCATTTTTTTTTGTTTTGCCTTGAGATTGACATAACACTTTTTTCTTTTATTTTCTTGCCTTGACTTGTAAGTAATGAAACCTACTTGGGTATGACAATTACAGCGGTGCTGAAGCAGAATATTGGATTTTTCACTAGCCACGTGATCAACCAGGTATTTGTAATGACTTAGAGTTTTTTTATTAATATGTGAGATATAGCAATTGATAATTTTGGTAACAAGACTTGATAAGGAAACCTCTATCCAACCAAGAATAAAGTGTAATCACAATGTGACATTGAAGATGAATGACTAGAGACCTCTGAAAGATTTCATGAATAGGTATCTAGGAAATGAGACAACCTTCATTCCTTTCAGTGCATACAGGTTAATAACTCAGACAATCACCATGTTTTATTGATGCAACTATATGAGAAAGGGATAATGTTGTGCGGTAAAGAAATATGAAAATGCAGTACTGGAATTTGAAATGAACCCACCCTTAAATGTAATATATTTTTAGGTGCATACTATTGATGGGATCAAGGAGTGAAACTCCCTCCATTGTTTGCAAATGATAAGTGCCATTCCCAATTACTTTCATTATGACAAATGGACCTAACCAGTTAGGTTAAAACTTTCCTAGTTTTTCATGTTCAACAAGGTTCCTTTGATTTACTTTAAGAATCATATCTCCTATTTTGAAGCAACGTGGGTTGACTCATTTGTTGTAGCTTCTTCTCATTTTTGTTTGGTATCCTTGTAAATGGTTTAGAGCGCTTTGTTGTTTTTCATCTAGGAATTCTAATTCTTGCAAGTGTGCTACTCTATAGTTTTCTTTTGAGATAATATTTTTTAGAGATACTCTTAGGGATGGCAATTCTACTTCGATAGGTAAAATCGCTTCTGCACCATAAACCAGAGAGAATGGTGTTGTACCGGTTGCTATACATATACTAGTTTGATAAGCCCATAGAATTGGATTTAGTTGGAGGTGCCAATCTTGTCCACTGTCATTGACAACTTTCTTTAAGATTTTCAAAATAGTTTTGTTTGTTGCTTCAACTTGACCATTACTTTGGGGATAGTAAGGTGTTGCAAAAGGTTGTTGGATTTTAAATTGTTCACAAAGCTTGCTCACTTCTTATTTTTTAAAGGGTCATCCATTATCAGTCACAATGCACATGGGTACCCCATACCTACAAATGATATAATTCAGGATAAATTTTGCTATTTGTTTTCTTGTTGTGAAAATCATCGAGATTGCTTCAACCCATTTTGTGAAATATTTTGTAGCGGTGAGAATAAACTTATGTCTGTTGGAAGAGGTAGGATTTATTTTCCTTAAAATATCTAATCCCCATTGTGAAAATGGCCATGGTGATGTTATTGGTTGAAGATCTTGAGCAGGTGCATGAATGAGATTCACATGTATTTGGCATTGCTTGCATCTTTGGACATACTTGTAAGCATCATTTTCCATTGTAGGCCAATAGTAACCTGCTTGTAACAGTGTTTTTGCCAAAACAGGTCCAGAAGAATGTACTCCACACATTCCATCATGAACTTCTTTTAAGACGATTTGTGTCTCCTCCATATCAAGGCATCTGAGTAAGGTGTTGTCTATACTTTTCCTATATAAAGTATCAACAATTATTGCATGTGTTGATGATTGTCGTATGAGTTCCTTTCTTTGATTCCATGAAAGATCGGGACGTATATATTGATCATGCAGGTATGTGTATATATCCCTGTACCATGGAGACTTAGGTCCTACTATCATGCAAACATATTCAATGGATGGTATTTCATAAGTTGGGACAATGAGTTGTTCCACTTGAAATTCAAAGTGATTTCCATCATTTGGCATATCCAAGAGAGATTCTATTGTTGCCATTGCATCTGCTACCCTGTTTTGCACTCTCAGAATCTGTTCAAATGTGACCTTGTTGAAATGTTGCTTGTATTCTTCTACCAATTGTTTGTACGGTTGTAACTTATCATATTTTTTATTGTAATCATCGTTGAATTGATTAATGATGAGTTGTGAGTCTCCAAAGACCTGTAGATCTTTGATGTTCCATTGTAGTGCAGTGTGTAGTCCTACCATTAGGGCTTCGTATTCAGCAATGTTATTGGTAGAAGGGAATCTAATCCTGAATGATTTGGGAATTGAATCTCCTTGAGGAGTTATGAATAGAATTCCTGCTCCTACTCCATGATTTGTATGTGACCCATCAAAGAATAATTTCCATTGTGTCTGTGTTGATAGTGTAAATATTGATTCTTCAGGAAAATCTATCACCATTGGATAGTTGTCTTGTAAAGGTGCTTCTATAATTTGGTCTGGTATTATTTGTCCCTTTATATCCTTTCTACTGACATATTCAATGTCGAATTCATTGAGTATCATGACCCATTTTGCAAGTCTTTTGGTTAGTGTTGCTTTATTCATCAAGTATTTGAGTGGATCAAATTGTGCAACCAGCTGTATTTTATGACTCGACATATAATGTCTTAGTTTTTGTGATGCAAAGACTACTGCAAGACATTCTCTTTATATTTGTGTGTAGTTGAGTTCATACCCAATGAGTGTTCTACTAATGTAGTAGATGGATCTCTCTTTTCCTTGTTCATCATGTTGCGCAAGGAGAGCGCTTAAGGAAGAATTTGTTGCAGCTATATATAGGAGTAATGGTTTCCCATGTACTAGTGGAACCAATCTTGGAGTGGACAATAGATATTCTTTTAATTTTTTGAATGCCTCCTGGCATTGTTGTGTCCATTTAAATGTAAAACCTTTCTTCAGAAGATGTTGAAATGGTTGGCACTTTTTTGCCAATTAGACTATGAAGCGCCTTATGGATTGTAATCTTCCTTATAGAATTTTGAGTTGTTTGAGTGTAGCAGGTGATGACATGTCAAAAATAGCTTTCACTTTCTCTAGATCTATCTCAATTCCATGATTGGATACAATGAAGCCCAAGAGTTTACCAGAGGTTACCCCGAAGACACATTTTTTTGGATTTAGTCTTACATTGTATTGCTCAAGTCTATCAAAGATCTTAGCCAATATGTTTAAGTGACTATCCCTTGTTTTGGATTTTTCTAGCAAGTCATCTACATAATCTTCCATGATTGTGTGTATCATATCATGAAACTAGGTCATCATTTCTCTTTGATAGGTAGCACCTGCATTCTTAAGGCCAAATGGCATCACATTCTAGCAATAGGTTTCCCATGGACAAGTAAATGCTATCTTCGATTGATCTTCTGGTGCAATTTTGATTTGATTATAATCAAAAAAATCATCCATGAGCGATAGCATTTCATTTCCAGTTGTTAAGTCCACTATGATGTCTACATTAGGGAGCGAAAAGTCATCTTTGGGACAAGCTTTGTTAAGATCTCTGAAGTCAGTACAGATCCTGATACCTCCAGTATGCTTGGATACCGGGACTAGATTTGAAATCCATTCAGTGTAGTTTATAGGTCTGATGAAACCCACATCTAACAATTTTTGTAACTCAATTTTGACTAACAATGCTATGTGAGGGTGCATTTTCCTGAGCTTTTGTTTGTATGGCTTTACCCCTGGAAGTAAAGGCAAGTGATGTAAGACTAATTTTGGGTCTAATCTAGGCATATCTGCATAAGACCATGCAAAATTGATGGGTCTTTGCTTAAAGAATTTGATAAATTTATCTTTTTCCACTGGGTCAAGGGATTTTTCTAGGTGAATGTTATGAACCTTATCAGCATCGTCGATGTTGATTTCCTCAGTTTCTTCTACCAGTAATGTTGACCATTCTTTACCAATAGGTAGGGCAGCTATTATGTGTTCAGCTTTATCATCACTGTCGTGATTAAGAGAAGAGATTGCTTCTCCAAAATATGCAGTTCTGTCTAGATCTACTGCATATCCAACTTTGTGATCATTATAAGGGAATCCATCCCTTACACCCAATAATTTTGTTATAGCTTCGTCATTTTGGAACCAATCTAATTGTGGCTCTCCTTCTTGCCCCTAGTCAATCAAACATGGATGCATGAGGAGAAAGTCTTTGTCTCTTGTCATTTTAGAGGATCCAGATATCATGCATACTTGATTATGATTTGTTATTTCTTAATCATATATTGGTGATGGGTTGTCTTCATTGTCAGATGGAAATTCATAGTCATGAGAATCTGTGATGCTTTCTATGTATGTTTCACCTTTTGATTTTGTATCACTTATCTGCTCTTTTTCTGGTAACTGAATTTGAGTGGATCTCCTTTGTATTGTGGATACCCTTCCTAAGCCTGGTATTGGTCTTTGTAGTCTTGCTTCATCTGATTCAAATGGAGGTGTTGAAGTTGTTTCTCTTGGCAAAAGTATTGATAATAACCAACGATTTGGTTCTTTAGCTGGTGCTAAGCCTGTATTTGTTTCTATATTTTCTGGCACAGATGATTCAGGTATTGTACTATTGGTTGTCTGTGTGGTAGGTTCTTATAGGAGTTGTCTCATGTCTTCACCATCTAATTCTGTGATAGGAGATGTTGGTAGTCTCTTTCTTTTTTGAGGTGGAAAGAGATCCATTTGGTTTATAGGTATGAAATCTGAGAGTACCTTTGGCCTATTCAATATATCCAATGTTTGTTGTCTACCTTCTGTTATTTGTGGTACATATTTATATCCCAAGCCTTGATTCTTTGGTTTTCATGTGGTAAAACAGGTTATAATATTCCTTGTTTTTGTAGTACTAACCCTGTGGTGCCATCATATCCATGTGTTTGTAACATCTTGAAGTCGTTTCCATATTGATGTAGAGGTATTGTGGGTACTACCATGTCATCCTCCTCTCTATATATCTAGTGATTGATATCTTCATTTAGAGATTCTTCTTATAGATCTCCCCATCTAATGAAAGAACAAGAATCTAAATATTTTACTATTTTTTTTCCTTTATCTTGCTTTATTGTTGTGTTATGAGGCTTCCCAAAGGACTTGGGAGAAAATGATGATTGTTTGTCGTCTAATGTACTCGAAATGGAATATTCTCCACAACCAACTTCTTTAATATGCAAAGAAGATGTAGTTGGTGTATTTTTCTCTGTTTCTTTAATTGATAATGATTTCATTTGTAGGTGAATAAGATCTTCTTGATTGTTTGGTACTTGATTGTCTGAGCTTGCCCTTAAATGATTACAATGTTGGAAAGGATTCGGGTCACCATGGACTTTGATCTATGTACCATTGTATGGGAACTTTACACATTGGTGAAAAGTTATTGGTACTGCTTGCATTGTATGTATCCATGGGCGACCTAACAGCATATTGTACCCCAATTCTTTGTCTACTACTTGAAAGGTGATATTTGTTGTAGCCGGTCCCACTTTTACTGGTAAAGTCACCATACCTTTGGAAGGGTGTTCCTCATCATCATAGGCTTTTATATTGATTATCTTAGTAGAGTCAATATAATGTTCAGAATATCCTAGAGCTTTGATCAAATGTAGAGTGCATATGTTGAGGGGCACACCACCATCTATTAGTACTCTTCGAATATTTTTTCGATCAATGAAAGCTTCTAAGTGCAATGGACCATTATGCATGAGTTGGTTTGCGGGAACATTCTGTTTAATGAATGTGACCTTTGAAGTTGACACGTTTCCCACCATTGATTGAAATGTGTTCTCATCAATGTCCCTATCAACAACTGAATCTTGTAAGGCTTTATCTAGGACTACTTTATGGGCTAGTTATATACGCAACAACTCAAATAAATAAATTTGGGTTGGAGTTCTCTTCAATTGATCCACCATATTATAGTTGCTAGTTATTGAAGGTTGGTTCAGAGGTACTCCTTGTAATGTGACTTTTTGATCTTCTTGTAATGACGACACAATCTCTACTTTTAGGATTCATTGTGATTGTAGCTACCATTTCATGTCCTTCACTTAGTGTGTTAATGGCATAGTCAAATGCTACATTAGTATAATTAGTAGTATTGTCTTGTGCATTAGAACTAGAAGCCTTTCCTTTGTCATGTTTGACAAAAGGATCTTTGAAAATGGTATGATTTATATTTGGTGCTTTATTATCCACTGTAATGTCACCTTGATCTATGAGATCTTGGATGAGGTTCTTCAATTTGTAGTAGGTTGTTGTCTTGTGACCCTTATTATGGTGATATTTGCAGAAGTTGTTTTCATTCCACCAAGCAAGCTTAAATGGACCTGGTTCATATGGCCTAGCTTCTAGTAAAGTTATGGCATTGCTCTATATCAACTTCTTCAGTGTTGATTCAATAGGTTCTCCAAGGGGTGTGAAGTTTCTTCTAGGTGCGCCTATCCTTAGAGTCCTTGGATTGTTTGATTGTAGTACATTGGTGTTGTTTGTCTAAGACTAGTTCTTATTAGTTGGTCCTTGTAAAGATATAGTTGGTTGAGCTCTATTCACAATATGTGTGTCAACAACTCTGTCATTTGTGACATTTTTGTTTCTAGACCAAAATTTTGATCTTTCATTGCTTGTGTTGGTGTTTGGTCCACTATCCTTTTGGTGTTTCAATATCCCTTGTTCTAATAGGCCTTTCTCACATTTGGTCCCTTTTTATGTTATGTCTTTGAAATTATTCATGCATTGCATTTGTAATGGATATTTAATCAGAGGCACAAGATTTTCATTAGAGATGTCTACTTTTTCTTCTTTAAGGATGTGACTGAGGCATCTATGATATAGGCCTCTCCATATTTGTAAGAATGTAGCGAAAGTCTCACCTTATTTTTTGTTTGGTTGCACACAAATACATTAATGTGATTGGATTATCTATGTTGAAGCCAAATCTAGATATAAATAACTCAGCTAATTCTCCCCATGAGGTATTTTTTGGTGAAAGGTGTGAAAACCATTCTATTGTTATCCCTCCTAGACTATTTGAAAATAATCTCATCAAGTATGTAGCATTGTGAGCTACTTCAATGCATGTCATGAAGAATTCTCTTATATGATCTCGAGGATCTCCTTTCCCTCTATATTGGTCAAATTTTGGCGTTTCGAAATGTGGGGGAAAAGGTGGCATGTATAGTTTTCTGTCAAAAGGATAAAGACAGAGATCTTCCATGGTATAGATATTTTTATCATTCCCCACTTGTATATGTGCCATTTTCTTTTGTAGGTTCTCCATTTGTCGAGTCAAAAGTTTTGTTTGGTTTATTGGTGTGTTGGCCTAATGAATGTTCCCTATGTTGGCTAACGGATTAGATTTCTCAAAATTTATAAATAAATACTTATGTTGCCCAAATAGAAAACCAATGAGAACCAGTAGTTGGGTAAATAATTATTGTTTTTACCCTCTGCATTAAGGTACAACTCCCTATATGATATTCAATGAATTTTGAATAATTTTTTTTTATGTGATTCACTTTTAACCAGAAAGCAAATAAAAGGCTTCAACATTCACTAGTCAACACAACGTGAATGCTTAATGATGGATAATGAAATTCATAATAAGACATTTGATCTCAAATGGAAATTAACTCACAGGATGATAAAAAGAATATTTGAACTCTGATTGATACTCGCTCATGTCTCATAGGACAAGGCGAATCAGAAAATTCAAATGCTTTTAGCTAGTTTCATTTACCAAATTGATTTGCAGACTTCAAATGAAAAATCAGAGAAAGGAAACAAATACATGAACACATAATCATTCCAATAGAAATTTCACGCATTCAAAACACACAAGATTCTAAAGTTGTATCATATATTTCATTCCACTCAAAGATGGGTATTTCACTGAAATTACAAGTGAGATCAGTCTGTTCTTCTCAATTTTTTACACAAAAATTCTATATATCACGCAAAAACATCCTTACTAATATATATAGCCGCCAGGCTTAATTGTCTTTTTTTAAACAAAATGAAATTATGAAATTCAAGAGACAACTGCCTATAACTGAAATTAACTAAATGGCTACAAGCCGTAAATAGAGCCATAACAAAAAGAATAGAAAATGGCCTAAATTGTCTCTGGGGTGTGCGTGGTGCCACGTATATTTTGCCACTCCATATGAGTCGTGGAGAAGTTGTGAACAACTTGGTAATGTGGGAGCCCAATGTGTAGGATGCATTGCTTCCAAACTTCTTTATCCATACCCACTTGCGTGACTTTAGTTTTGTGCACTTCTAAGTGATCTGAACAGACAACCAACAGGGATTCAATGTGAGCTACTCTGGT
Source organism: Cryptomeria japonica (assembly GCF_030272615.1). Lineage (NCBI taxonomy): Eukaryota > Viridiplantae > Streptophyta > Pinopsida > Cupressales > Cupressaceae > Cryptomeria > Cryptomeria japonica. The sequence continues at coordinate 428,357,794 of NC_081415.1, forward strand.
GAAGTCATCTTGGGTGAAAGATTTTGATTTTTTAACAGAGTTTATTTTCCCTTTGAAACTCTGCACCATATCTACTACCTGCTCAATAGTATGTCCATCTTCCTTCAGAAGTTGTACATTGATGCACTTCAAGTCTTTCTGCATCATGGCAATGAGTTCATTCAATTCTTTTAACAATTTAATGGACTCTTCGTGACCTTGTTTTATGATTGAATTTCTCCATTCAATGTTTTCCTTGGCCACATGTAGTACCTTGTCATCCAAATCATTTACTACCTTTTCTGTAAGGAAGTTCATGACACCATACTTCTGTACATCTTTCATTTGAACTAGTACTGCAGCCTATTTCTTCCTTTCCTTTTCCCACACCGACACCTCTGTTTCAACCTCTTGAGTTATAGTTACAGCATCCTCGTACACCTTGACCAGATTAGCAATATACTCTATTCCTTGTTGAATTATGAACTCAAGCCACTCCTCAAAGGTTTCTGCCAGCACATGATTTCTCTGAACCTTATCCAACAAATTCTGGTTCATGGGAGATTTAGGATCAAAATTCTGAGGAACCTGTGATAGGGGCTGTGGGCTGGGATGATGAATGGCATTAATGTACTCCGCCATTTGCTTAATAGTCTGTTTCAACTCCCATTTTTCCTTCTCATCCTTCCATGTTCTGGACAATATTCATTTAGCAGAGGACTCTAGGTGTTTTGCATCAGCAGCCCTTGAAGAAGTTCCTAAATCAAGCTTTTCAACAACAAAATCTTGCTCAATTGCATTCTCTAGATCTTTGTCTGAAATCAGCCTAGCCACTTCAGCTACCTAGTGCCCTGTATTCTCATCCACCTCTAGCATAGCTTCTACTTTTAGCTTTTTAGACTTAGGTGTTTTCCTGAGGCATTTACTCACCATATCCTCCATGGGTACACTGATAGGGACTACATTGCGTTTCTTACTTATTGATGCTCCCAACCACCTTGAAACATTTGAGCATATCTTTGCTGGCGGTGTTTGATATTCAGATGAATCCATGGTAGCTAAAGTAGTCACTTGATTGGGGCCTTCCCCGGGCTACTCCTTTTCTTTACCTACATCTTGAGCTGCAGGTATGTTTGCTTCCGGTTCAACCATAATCACTTGTGCCTCCTCAGTATCAAGAACTATGATAGTTTCTTTTCCTGTAATGTCTGCACCTTTCCTTTTACTTCTAGAACAGGTGACTCAAACCGTTAAGGGGCCAAACAGTGGTTCTTTAAGTCTTCTGGTTTGAACCTTCTCACCTTGAGTACCAGTGACACCTGCAATATCAACAATAATGTTAGAAGAAGAAATTGGTACAGCAGCATGAGATTGCTCAACTAATTTCTCGACTGAGGCGGCGGTTAGTCTTATTCCAAGCCTATGATCTCTTAACCATTTCTCTATTCTCCTTATTACATTAAAGGTTCTAGACTGAATATTTTCTTCTTCTCTCCTATCCCAATCAATTTCAGGAATAGGTTGCTCATGAACTCTTTCATTGAACTCCGGGTCCAATACATCTTCACCTTCTGCTTCTTGTATTCCTGCAATGTTCATTGGCAATTTCAAAGTAATGATTTGTCATAAAGTGAACCTTGACCATAATCTTCTTCGGACTTCAAATTCATCACAGCAATCCTCCCAATAGTCTTCTAACTGGGGTATATGTGAAAAGTTCACATCAACATTCAGGTGCTTCACTGCATATTCTTTGCTGTCGAACCCCTGTCGAGCAACATATGGCAGCAAATTCATCTTCTTGAGCTCCCATTCTAAGTTCAATGCATCAGAAATAGTTTGGCAACTATAATGTCCGAGTTCAACTGGGAAAATTGCTTCAGACTCACTTTTCATCCCTAATCTCTTATCCACATGAGCTAACTGTCTGCTAACTTCTAAAAGTACATAACTATCGAGAGCATATCTGGGTAATCTGAAAGGTTCATCTTCAAAGCCACCAATTCTAATATAAGTAAATCTAGGAAATTGAATAAAACAACTCCCATATGTGGTGACCAACTTTAATGCCTCAGGTGACATTCTATTATTCAAATTTCCTTATAGTTCAAAAGTTAATCTTCCCACAAAGACATCATTCCATCTCAAGAAGTTTTATGTGTACCTCTATATTTGCAAATGTGGATAGCACTCATAGACCTTCATTCCATTAACCCAAGGTTCTTGGTGTAATCCTGGCCATTCTCTGATACAGGCTAAAAAATAGAACAAGTATGAAGTCATGTGAAAATTAGTTGTTCCAACAAAATTACTCAACCCTTCATGCAATCTCTCAGCAATTACTTGCGCCCAGTCTAGGTATTTTTCACCAGATAATAGTACCTGAATATAGAAATACATCTAGTCTTCCCAATAGAAGGCATGTGAATTCCCCTTAAGCCTATTCAAAAGAATCACAATGTCCCTAAATTTTGTGATGAAATGCTCTCTTGTCAAGGGTTTAAGCAACCTAGAACCTCCCTTCTGTATTTTAAGGAGCTAGTTTGTAGCAATGACGCTCCGATAAACACTTCTCTTCTCAGAGAAAAATGCGTATGAGGTTCCTATGGACCAATCTTCATATGGCTCTTTGTGAGGAATTCCAATTGCAGCCATTACTGTTTCTCTGTCAATCCGCACTAGCATGTCTCCATTTTTGGCTCTAATACACCTATTGCTAGCATCATATCTGTTCATGCATGCGTATACTAATTATGGGCAAGGAGCAGCAATTGGGAATGCAGCGGCCTCAACAAGACCACTGTGAACTATCTTTTCCATCATGGAATTGGTTGTTGGGTTCTTGGCCCTCTCTAGAAAATTCTCTAACTCATCTTGAATGAAGGCTATATCATCTAACTCTTGGAGGGTACTAACCAAGCATGATGTTCGACCCAATTTGGGTAGAGTCGGTCTCATTTTTGCTTTAAATTACGTCAATCAGACAGCATTCAACTCCGAAGCAAAGAATTACACTTTCCAATTTTCAGAACTAAAACAGAGCAGGGGAAAATAAGCAATTGAACTCACCTATCTTCAACATCAAACTATGAAACCCTTGAAAGAACTGAGCTAAATTACCTTATGTGTCTCCACTCTTTGCTAACAGCAACAATAATTATCTTACCTGAGATGCCCCATATTTAAAGATGGAAAAGACTGAAAAGAACCAACACACGCTTTGGCCTAGCTCATTCATCCGTGTAAAACCACTTGTGATTTGATATAATTCTGACATGCTTATTAATTAGAAATCAACTCCACACAGACGACATGCCTTCTCATGATTGTTTCCATAACTGCAATTTAAAAACATGAAAACCAAGGAAAATTCTATTTTGATTGCGCCACCTTTTCTTCCAAGACACCATCAGGCTGATTTGAAAACACCACTTTGAACCTTGAACTCATTTTAAAAGAAGTTCATTGGTTCAAAGTTCAATAACAACAAGTCACATTTGTGAACAAGTAGAAAGAGACAAAAGGAACATTCAATAACACGGGAATGAACCTTGAACCTTGAACCATTTCAAAATAAAGTTTCAATGGTTCAAGTTCAAAGCAACCTCAAGACTAGTATTAATGAGACAGCCACAAAACACAAAACAAAAGACCGATTGAACCTTGAACCTTGAACCAAAAAGGTTCAAAGTTCAAGTTCAATGACTATGCTAATGACGACTTAGAACTTTATGGATCGCATTTCTCTTGAACTCGAATTGTGAACTTTATAAAAGGTTCAACGAATGAGTACGAAACTCGTTTGATGAAGACTTAAGTCCTATGAAAATAATGACCCCTATTTTTGATAGGCTATAAGCGAAAAATAAAAAGGGGGGCAACAACCTACAAAAGGAATAATATTTGAGTACCTTTGAGATTGTTGAAATGTAGATAAACCAGGTAACTATGTACCATAAGTCCCAGCAGGTGGTGTGAAGTATGTAAATTGTGGAGTGGTGTTTGGCTGAGCCAAGCTTATTGTCCCTAGATTCATATTCTGACTATTGTAGGTGGAACCAACCGAAACTGTTGGTTGAGTTATATTTTCCAAGGTAGCGATGTGAGATATTTGAGCTTGCAGTGTCATATTTAGCATTTCCCATGTTGTAAGATTGGCACTTGGTGGTCTCACTATTGACTGTATTGAGGTTGTAGCTTGTGTCTATGTTTTAATAGGTATTTGAGGTATATTATGATTTAATGTCATACCTTGTGGCAATATTGTTTAAATATCTACCCTTGGTGGTAGTTTGGCCCCATTTTGTACTAAGAGAGTGAGATATCTATCTTTGTCACTATTAATGAGAGTGTTGAGAATCATTAATGTTGTGCGATCTTGTTGGGCTACTTCAAGCTCTTCCTTTGTCAAATTATGTCGTATTTCATCAAGGAAAGGCATCTTGTTTAGGTTTGTTGACATTGTTGCGGGTGTGTAACCCTATGTTTTTTGTTGTGTGGATAGATCCATATTCCATGTAGGGTTGACCAAGGGTTCGTTGTTAGGATCCATTTGATTTGTTTCCATTTGAGCACATGTTAATGGCATGAACATTTCTTCGAAGTGATCTTGACTCTCTAAGATGTGTATGCAAGACTTGGTTAAATGCAACTAAATATGTTTCTATGACATCCTATAATGTAGACAACTTGATATATGATGATGACTTACTATCTAGGATTTCTAAATTCGGACATGAGATTTTCAGCGTATTGCCAAAAAGCTTCTAATTTTGCCTCTTCTTTAATTCGGTTTTCTAGGTCTATGTCTATTTGTACTAATTTTTGAACTTCTTCATCTATGACAACCTGGACTATGTTGTATTGGTTTTGATCAATTATCAATTCTTCAGCAAGGGTATTTAAACCATCAATTATTTCTTATTGAATGTTGTTTTCCCCAAGATTTGGCTGTTCAAATGGGAATTGATCATTTCCTTTTAGACCCATGCATTGAAAATTACTTTGTATACAATGTAGACTCTAACAATGAATGAATGATACCTAAAATGATGGACACTTTTTCTTTTTCTAAGACGGTTTGAGGAATGTCGCTATTATTCTCAAAAATGAGTAACCCAATTTCACCTACAATTTATCTATGAAATAGCCAATTTCAATCTATGAAATACTTCAGGACTTGGACAACATGACAAGGATCTAAATCCTTCTACTCTTCGGGCTCTGCAAAACCTAGGTGGGTGTACCTTTGATGCATATAATTAGATCCATTACACACATATGACAGCATCAACAGAAAGCAAATGAATCTCAAAAGGCTCAACAACAAGGAGGTTACTGTAGATGGGCTAGATCTACATTCACATCTCAACTAAATTGGAGCATGAGATAGGTGGAACATTACCATAGAACAGAAAGAAAAAGATATTCTGATTTGATTTTAAAATTGATGTTCTGACAATCCTTCAACATTACAAAAGACCAGTGCCTTATCTTGGCCACAGAGTCATGCATAAAACTGGAAGAGAAATCTCAGATGCAAGCTACTTTCAACATTAAATTTTCATGTATTAATGCATTACATCAATACAATCCTCTGCTCTGTCACAAACTCATACTTACATATCCAATATACACATTCAAAATCATTAATGTTGGGTTTTGGAATTTTAATCCTTCCTTAAAGAATACCCAAAAGACAAACATTACACTCTCAGAGAAGACTGAAAGAGACAAATCCAAATTATCCTTGATAAGATGAAACTGTATAAATTCAAATGGTATTTTGGAGACAATTCTGTGGAAACTCACACATGCCTTTCATATATGTAAACCTGCAAACTGAAACAAAACCTACAGCAAAGACAACACTGAAAACCCAAAAGAAACACACTGTCATTTGCAAAAAATAAAAAATGCCATCACTGGAACCTGCAATTTTGGATTTCTCCCTTGGAGAAAATTTCCAAAAAACTGGGAACCCTTACAAATGAGAAGAACTAAGAATATGAAGAAGAGGGAAAAGATCAGATCTGCATCACAAATTGCCAAGTGTCCTCTTTCCCCAACTAAAAAATTATTTTCCTCATTCCCATGGAAACTGCTCTCAAAATATTTTATATGAGTTGAAATTGATTGTAGAAACTAACTCCTCACTCCAAGAGCTTTCCAATGATATATAATATGCCTATATTTGGGCAAAAAATAACCCCTTTAATGAATTAATCTCGGATGCCTCTCTGCACAACCAATCATTTAAATTTTTATAATTTTCACACTATAGTTTGACTATATATATTTAATTTTGATTTTTTACCCTCTGCTCCATCATGTGTCAGCCTTTGGTTCACTCGTGGGTACACCTGGGTGCCACCTAACCTGCCACCTATCTGCCACCTCACCTTGAGCTGGATCTACCACTGGACCTAGGCCCGCCTTGTCGCCAAGTCATGATGAGTAACCAGCGAGCAGTTTCCCATCGTGGATCAGCGACCACCATTGGATCATCTTCAACTTGCACGCTCATCAATCTCCATTTTGTCGCAAAATTTAGGTGCCTTTATCTGCATGCGCAGGGTCCACTGGCTTGCCAAGTAACTTCTTCATGCCAAAAGCCACATGCTTTTGACACTTTACATATAAGTGTTCTTGTATTAAAAAGTTAATTATATGTCATCCCGCCACCAATGTGGGATAAAGGCTTTATTTTCATTTGCTTGAAAGTTTCTATGGCCTTTAACAACCAATTCAGGCCTTGCCAAGTGCATTAGCTTGAACGTTTCATAATACCCATGCCACGCAAGGAGGATGTTGGCTGGAATGTTGGCATTTCACATGCCAATTGCATTTGTTAAAAGCTTCATAAAACCCTTACGCCACCTGCTGCATTGGATTTGGCATTTCATATGCCAATTTCATTTGTTTGAAAATTTCTAATGCCTTTATTATCTATACCACGCACCACGACAGGGAGGAGCTGGTAAAGGTTGTGGAACTTGGCTTTAAGCCTGCCATTGCATTTGCTGAAAATTTCAAATGCCTTACCCATTTCCACACCATCTGCAAGGGAAGATGTTGGGAAGGTTGCGATGGAGAGGAGGCTTTATGCCTACCAATTTCATTTGCTTGAAGTTACTAAAGCCTTTCCCAACTACCACACGTGGAGGATGCTAGCTTAATGTCTACCAATTGCATTTGTTTGAAAACTCTTAAAGCCTTCTATCGCTACCATTATACTGTGTCTTCAACGCATATCTTCATCCATTGGTGCTTTGAAATATATTTGGTTTCAATGCAATCAATTTGCTTGGGGCATAAAATAAAATGGAAATATGGGCATGGTATCAAGATCGGGACTAATAAAAACTCTCAATTGTCTTTCCCCCTCTTTGTACTAAAAGAATTCCCCATTGTATAAGCATTGAAAGTTATTCCCATTGATTTTGTTATGTGTGCATTATGAAATTCAACCCATTATCTTTTTTTTTTAAGCATCTTGATAGCATGTATCAAGAACACCAAGTCTTCACTAATAATGGCTTACACATTAGTACTTCATGTATATGTCCATCAATCCATATATGACAAGTAAAATGAAGTCGCCTCTCACTGTCCCACTGGGGAAGAAATATTCCTCTGTTCTTTATCTAGTCACAAGAATGAAATGAAATCATCTCTCAATAAACCAAGTTGGCAATGTGGGTCGAGCTGGTACTGATATGCATTGCTATGAATTAAGAACATTTTTCCATAAAATCAACACTGCAAAGGTATGAGCCAGATTGGGCCCCAAAATGGGCCTGACTAAAAACAAAATTGTTTGAATCCCAACCGACCTTTGGAATGCCTCGGGACACCCTTCATATACCTCTAGAATTGATCAGCACAGTTTTCTGATCATTGAAACTCAATCTGCAATTGTCAGACAAATGTGTCACATTTAAACCCAAAGAGGCATTTCAAAAACTAGTCAGAACACCTTTCTGGACTTCACAAACTGATAGGTGTGTACTCTGATATGTTAACTTTCATCCTACAAAACCACTCCTCATGACGAATCTCAAGTGATGAGATATTAATGCACAAAGTTGATTAAATGGCTCTGTCAACATTTGAACCTGATAAAATCCAAGTGCGGGGACCTCAAAATGCCCTTACTAAAAATACCAAATGATCTCCGTAGATCCGCAAATCTGGGGCATTGATACCTTAAAGTACAGAGAAGACCATGGAATGTTCATTTTGACCAGGAAGCTATTAGGGTGCAAATGGTGAGCTCATGAAAATAGTCACTTTAATAGATGTAACAATGAAAGTGCAAAAAACTGAACAAAATGGCTCAAGAAATCATCTTGGAAAACTAATCAAACGGATTGGTAGGAGCTTCAAACTCAAAAAATAGTTTTTCTTTCAGACTAGCAGTACCCTAGAATAAACCTTTTGACGTGACATTCATCTAGGCATCTTTTACACATATGCAAAGTGGTGCTCTGACTAGCTGTTAAAACAGGGACTTGTGCAAACAGTACAAACTGCAAATGGATTGAGCTTACCAAACTGAGACAATGGATTCATAGGGATTTGAAATTTGGCATGTGGACTCACCTATATGCATAAAATTCAATGCACTTTTAATTTCAACATGACAATCTACTGGTCATAAAATGAAAAGCCTCAAAGTAGGCCACTTGGTAAAATCTGAAAAATGTGCATAGAACAACTTTCAGTCCACCCCTTGAAATGGGTACTTGAAAAACTGACCTAAACTAAAATCTGAAAGTTGTAACACACTACATAGGTCAAATGAAAGGTGTACAACAATTTTCCAAAGCCTTATCTCTTGATAATCAACTAGCTCCATTTCATAATTCTTCAAACTAAGTCATTCAGGTTGATTAATCAAGTACCATTCTGAAAATGTAGGAGCAAAATTTTGAAATGGGCCTCTCAAAATACTCAAATTTTATGAGTCCCAACAATCGCTATGGTCTTCTCTACCAATTATCTAATGGTTTCTTTTTTAGTTGCTCTTTGTATCTTTTTCCTTAGTTTCTCATCAAGGCGAATAGACTTTCGGATTTCATCATCTATGACGGCCTCAACTGTCTCATATTGGGCATGATTGACTCTTAATTCCAAAGCGAGGTTATCTAAACCATCAATTATTTGTAATTGGTCAGTGTTTGGTCTAAGATTTGGTTGTTCGAATGGGAATTCTCCATCTCCTCTAATACCCATGGACTTAGGTATGATTCCTAGAATCTAATGCGACACTAATTTTAAGGTACTTTGGTGAAATGACTTGTGTGGTGATTCTAATAGAACTTCTACATGAATTGAATACCTAGGACCTATAATCACTTGAAAGTAATATTTTTCAGCAATTTTGAATTTGTCCAAAAGGTTTGGTTCTGACGTTGGTTTTGTTGTTGGCACTTGTTTTTCTTGTTGAAGTTTTGATATTGTTCAACACTGAAACTTTTGACTTTGTTTTAATTTGTATCTTGCAATGTTTTAAATTTGTTGAAGTATAGAAAAGGGCACATCAGTCACATCAAAAATAATAAAACCATGAATATAGCAATTGTTTAGGAAAGTTTTTCAGATTTCCATGAATGTTGGAATCTTTTTCAAGACCCCATTTTGTTTTCATTGTATTTGGGAAATTAGATATCAGACAAACTCTCCTAATGTCAAAAGGTCACAAGTACTATCACAACCTACATCTTGATACTCTGTCAACTCAAACAACTGTCACACCCTAGGGTGCGCCCATTTTTTTGCCTTTTTCCAAAAAATCAGATCAAAGAAGATTGCTCCTCAATTGGTCTGTTATCCTGGAAGATTTATGGTGAGTGTCTTGGGGGCAGATTCTTCCCCACCCTTGCACTGTGATAAAACAATTGTTTGGTTACTGAATCAATTTGGCTTCTAATTTCTATGGTGTTTAGACAGGGTTTCATTCGAGTGGTCACAATCAGTAGTGTTTAACACTCCATTGAGGGAGGTCTCCCAGTCTGTAGAGGTTATGCTCTACAGATTTTAACGCATCGTATAAGCACTAAGGGAGGCATAACGTCATTGTGACAACATGCAACACTCATCGCACATGATTTTCATCACATACGCATTTGATTATAGTGGCTTGGATTACTTAGCTTTAGTCGTTGGCCACTTAGGTCGTTCGCCTCTCACCGGCCTTAATGGCGCCCTAAGGGCAACTCGCAAGGGCAAACCTTCTTAGGATTTAATTGCAAAAATTAAAGGAAAGCATGAAGGAAGAGAGTCTAGTTTTCTCATCACCCATTGAAGGGGAGAGCATAATACCTATCTCCTTGAAGACACAAAAACAAAGTTCTTTTTTAACCTTCCATTGCAATGATTTTCTATTCTAAGTGGAGATGTTGCTCCACACAGACATGGTGTCCATTTTAATCAATAAAGAAATGATAAAATTTGTTTTGTTCTTTTATTAAAGCACCAAAAAGAATTGTTTCTAGGCTACCCCTGCAGAAAAATAATAATGTTAGTCAACACATGGTGGACTGTCCAGCCTAATTTTCAGGTTACAGAGTTTTGTCTTTTCACAAATAGAAAGATATCTCGGTAAAAACCAGAACTGCAACAAAACAGAAAATAAAAAACTGAATCTATCAAATGTGACTAAACTACTAATAAAATGTGAACTGATATCATATCAAATGTGACATGATAAACCATCAATTGTGAATTACTGTGTAAGCAATTACGACTTCTTCTTGTTCTTTTTCTTTTTCTTTCTTGAATTTTTGAATTTTTTGAACTTTTAACAGAAAAATAGAAGAAAAAGAGAGAAGATAGAAGAGTTATTCTACAATGATATTGTTCACACTATGCGAGCCAACACATCAATTTCATCAAATAATTTGTATTTGGTTAAAAAGCGATGGATGGTTCTGTGATACTAAGCGATCTCCTCTTTTTCTTCGATTTCACGTAGCTCCCTTTCAGCCTTTAGAAGTCTTTGATAAGCCTTTTGTTGTCTCCTATTTAGCTTTGCCTTTCTTGCACATGAAATTTGGAATGTTACCTTTCCTACCATTGGATTAGATACATTTTATGTGCAGAAATCAACTTTTCCAGAAATCAATAAAATTTCAGGGTTAGATGCGCAAGACAAAATCATTCAAAAATGACACAAATTTTTTTGAATTCGCAATCCTTTAGATTAATTGTGATCTATTTAAGCAATTGTGATATGATGTCTAGTCAATTGTGATATGATGTCATAGCAATTGTGATATGTTATTGGCAATTGCAAATTTCTGCGTATGTAATTGCGATATCCAGTTTCTTGTGCACGTACGGATCTGCAAGTTTTGTCAAAACAGAAGAATGAAGGTTAGAGTAGATTCATGTTGGGTTCACCATTGTTTCTATGCTTGAATGTCATGAATATATTAAGCTAATTAGAAAATAAGAACAAATCAATAATTCTCAACTAATTAACAAAAAAAATAACATAATCAATGAAAATCAATACGAAATAAAGAATGAATTCAAATAAGAACTTCCTCATTTTGCATCTTTGTTTCTGTAGATGTATAAAAATGACCATATTCCAAAATGAATATTTTATGTTCATTTCTCTATTTAATTAAATCCAATTTAATTAAATTACCCACATTCCTCTATTTAATTAAGTAAATTACTCAATTAAATTCACTATACCATTTAATAGGATAAATTCATTTTATTCAATTAAATCCCCTATCCACTTTTTAATTAAATTCAAATTTAATTAAAATAGTTATCCTAAAATTAAATAAATCTAATTTATTTAATTGCCACCAAATTGAATTAAATTCAATTAAAACCTATTTTCCCTCACCCACTTGCAAAATCCTACACCTCCCACTTGCATCCTAACCCTCTTTCTAACCTCTTCTAGATTCTTCTAATCCTGATTAATTAACTCAAACCCATCCATTATCCCTTTTCCCTAAATTTGAGGAGGTCACTTCTCAAATTTGGAGCAAAGTCTTCAAAATGCATTAAAGCCTTTATCCATTCAACAAGATAACTTGTTGAATACCCTCAAATTTGGAAGGACTCTTACAAATTTGTCCCCAAAGTCTTCATAACCATTAATGGTTAACTCAACCCTCTTACATGGTTAAAGAATTTCTATAAACTCAACGTCCATCTAACCCAAGGGTCTCATCAAGCATTTATTGCTTTGACCATGGTTATCCTTAATCCTTTGCAAAAGAGTTTATCCTTTGGGTAAAAGCTTTATCCAATGGATAACCTTAACCTAACCTTAACCCTTAACCCCTAGGGTAACCATGAGGTCTTCTAAAGCATTTAATGCTTCTTACATATCCTCTCAACCAACCTTATGTTGACAATTGTCACCATTTCATTGGTGCCAATTGCAAACATAGATTCCCAACTTTCAAACTTGGCCCTTGATTAAATCTTTCAATCCTGACCATCCATTGCCCTATTTTTGCTATAAATAGAGCTCTCATTCCTCCATTTTTCAGATCCAAGTCTTTAAGCATCACATTTATACTCAAACCCATTCAAGCTTTCATATCTCATTTTATGCCCATCATTTAGCCTCTCTTTTAAATAGGAATTAATCTAAAAATGCAAATTTAGAGTATGTTCCTTATCATTTAGCTTAAAACATAAACTAATATAGTATGCTAGGATAGTCTTGTTTACTAACCTTGTCATCTTATAGCTAGTTTATTGCATTTGTAGCATCATACATAGTTTAGGATGCATCTCATCTTAAAATCAACAAAAGCATCCCTCGTTCTTGCATTTGCCATCCCTAAACCATTTTGCTCAGTGATCTGAGAGCAAAAACATTGGTTTGAGGGACCGTGTAAGATAGAGAACCATGGAACCATCCTTGGGAAGCTGAGCCATACTTCATGACTCCATAGCTTGCACCAAGAAGTCATGTGGTTGTGTGAGCAAGGCTCCCTAAAGCTCCATTTTTCACATATTGAGTTCTATTGACCCGCTTTTCCCGCATACATTTTTGGCACCCACCGTGGGGAATTACCCCATATATCAAATCAGTTTTTAAATTTAACCACTTTTGCAGGTCCGCGAGAAATGAGAATCAACGTGTGGGAAACATTCCCTAGCGCATCTGGTCAACAGCCTAGCGCATCCGGTTTACTGTTCAGCGCGTTGGATCCATCATCTAGTGCATGAAGTCTGTTTATTAGTGCATCATAATACTAAACTTTTCTTGTAGGTCTCGGTGTGGGAGAAAAACAGAGTAGCGCTTCCGGAACACAGAGTAGCGCATACCAAAAATAGTGTAGCACATCACTGATTTCTTTTAGCGCATCACTGTTATTTTGTAGCACGTATAGTTTGTTTTGTAGCACATCATAGACAGACTGAAATCAAAAAATTAAAATTTGTAACCGAGAGTAACAATTAGACTTGTTGAAGTCCACCAATCATCTAACGTTTTCCGCTTGTTCTTTTGCAGGATTCTAACAAATTTGTTGCAGATAGGAACTTAATCTTAATATTATTAGGATAGTTAGAATTTTCACTAACTTAGTTAAGTTAGTTTAAAAATCTGAACTTCTTTTATTCTTAAAATTGAACTCACTTTTTTTGGCTATAAAAAGAACCACAAATCAGAAAATTTCTTGCTTTCATAGGAGAAAAACTTTATTTTGGGTTTTAAAAAGGACAATACAAACCTTCCTTCTTGCAAAAGTAGCTTTAAAAAGAACCTCACCATCCTTTGGTGTATAAAAGGATCCATTTCTAATTTTTTGTAAAGGAAAGAAGCACACTTAAAAAGTTTTTGTTACAATCAAAAGAGGGAAGTTATTCCCCTTTTTGTCAGTTTCCTTTTGTTATCCAGAATCGAACTCTTACTTTGTTGACTCGATTGTTTTTCTAGATTAAATAAATCACTGATTTGGGGAAATAAAATTAACACCATGTTTTTTGGAGCAACATCTCCCAATAGAAGTTAGCAAATCATTTGTCTTGAAGGCTAAAAAGAAAAAATTGTTTGCCTTGTCTCAAAAGTGGAAGGAATATGCTCTCCCCTTAACTGGGTGATCAAAAATTCAGACCACTCTTAAAGCTTTCTTTACATCAAGCAATAAATCCTTTAGCAGGCTTGACTTCCCGGGGAGTTGGAATCAACTCTTAAAGCCATTTATGGCCGGTGTGAAGGGAACGACCTAAGTGGGAAATGGCTTTGACGCCAAGTATTCCAACCCACTATAATCAAAAGTGGAAAGTGACGAAAGTCCTTTTCAATGGTTGTGCGCAGCGATTAGCATTCCCCCAGTATCCTTGAGATATGTAAAGCCTTTGTTCTAAAGGTTGGGAAGCCTCCTGAGGGAGTTTATCACTGACAGCCAAACAGGAAGCCTGATTATGAACCATAGAAATAGAAACCTTGAGCCAAGTCAGTAACCAGACATTTATAACATCATAGTGCAAGGGTGGGGAAGAATCTGCCCCCAAGATCGCTCACCGTATATCTCCCAAGATAACTACTCAATTGTGAAGCAATTCACTTTGAGTTAATTTCTGGCAAAAGGCAAAAAAATGGGCGCCCTCTAGGGGGTGACATGGTTGTTTGAGCTGATGGAGTATCGAGACTAGTGGGCTATGATGTTATTTATGACCTTTGAATAAAAAGTCTTCTTGAAGTGTATCATTTGTATCCAAACCTGTATTGGGGATTTGAACACATCCTCGCATAACATACACTTTTTGTTAGATTAGGCAAAATGGTTATCTTTTTTGTGTCGTGCTTGCATTTACTACTTCAGAAAATCATCCATCAAAATTGAAAAACTCACAACAAAAATTCAAAATTGTCGAAAACCAAGCAAAGAAAAAAAATTAGGGTAGTTTAGCGCGTGAGAGCAACTTCTTAGTGCGTGAGGTAATTTTGTTAGCACATCAAAACATCAAGTTAGCACGTCCAGTCAAAATAGTAGCATTTATCCAAAATTTCAGAACAGTGTTAAATAGTTAGCGCATCTAAAAAATAGCCTAGCGCGTTGAAGCATCAGCTTACACGTAGGAGTCACACTTTAGCGCGTATGGTTTAAAAATTAGCGTGTAGCAGACCCATACTAGCGCATAACTTTTTAAGCCAAACAAAAAATGAATTTTAACAATCAAAAAATTTAGCACATGGTAGGGGGTAGCTTAGCATGTGTGGTCCTTTATTTAGCATGTGAAGTAAATTTGGTAGCGCATCTTGTCTCTGTTTTAGCACATGACCAAACCCAAAAAAATAGGGGGCAAAACAGTGAGGAATTTTGAAAATTTGGAAAACATTTTTGGAAGCCTCTTTTCATCAGCATCATTTTTCATCAAAACAGAGTAGCAAAAACAAAGCTTTAAAAGCTATTTCTTGAGCAAAATTTGTGTCAAACAAAAGTTGTAAAAATCCGAAACTAATCGCACGGTAAAACATATCTATCCTATCAAAATCCGGAAACATCATCACAAGTATCAAAAGGATCCTTTATCATCTCATGGATTTCATCTCAAAAACACTTGTTTAAAACCTCAGGTTGTCAAATCAAGTTTTCATATCGGGAGACTTTATCCATATCATTTGACACGCTTTGTCGTGAAGGGGCATCTAAACCTTCACTTTGATAGAGTAAAAATTGAGTTGTCAAAGCAAGATCAACTAAATCCAAAACAAATCAAAGGAAACCATTGATCACTTATGCATGACTAATCCCCATATTCTAAGAAGAAAGAATATTTATCGTAACACCACATTGAGGAAACAACAACCAAGTTTTTCCAAATTTATCAAAAGAAACAAGTTTTTATACATCAATCATCAACTCTTCAAATCTCATCGAGTATTCCTTCATCACGTCAAACTTTATATCCAAAACAAATCCAACGAATTTGAGAAAGAGCCTTTAAAGACTAGGGCATATTGTCAAAAATCCGTGTTTAATCAAATCATAAACCATGGAGGAAGGATCAATCCGGCATTCTTGCCTGACAAGTGCATCACCTACAACACACCCCGACCTAAACCACCAACCCCCGAGCAACGTATCGAAGAGGATTTTGTCCCCTTTGTCACTGAAAGTTTCTACTAAAATGCCTATTACTCGCTCTCAACAAAACGAACAAAGCGAGGCACAAGCAGAGTCCAGTATGAATCGAAGGTTATCAAATCCTTTTGAAGATCCACACCTAGAGGATACTGAGATTTCTAAAGAACTTCTTCAGGAATGCCAAGAAAGTGCTTCATTCCAAAAGCTTGTAGAAAGGCTCATAGAAAATGACAAGGAAAAATACTTGCTCATGCTCACAAGTAAAGGAGTCAAACTCCCTGAAGACCTTGACATAGATGTATTCAGAATGAGAGCTCAACACTATGAATATCAAGAAAGACAACGAGAAGGGGAAGCATGTGACCCTAAACAAGAATCCCCAAACAAAACATACCGGAGCAACATACACCAAGACAAAACATCCCTGAGCAAAACATATCATTCCATACACCGTTTCAACCCAGGATCAATGCAAGGGAAGAACTCTTTCCTCGACAAAACAATACACCTTTGGTTGCCCTTACTCAACAAATGCAAATGTTACAAAGACAAATACAAGACATGCAACAAGGAACAACAATGCGGTACTCATTAAATGAAATTTGTCCTTATCCTTTTGATAGAAGATTGCACATGATCCCTTTTCCTCCAAACTCAGACGTTCCTAAATTTGACAAGTACGATGGGAAAAGAGATCCCCGTGATCATGTTAGAGAATTTTGTACCATGAGTCTTGAATTTTCTCATGATGACACCTATCTGATGAGGTTGTTCCTCAGAAGCCTGGGAGGACAAACAATCGAATGGTTATCCAAAATTACCCCGCCTGTCAAATCATTTGATGAATTGGTTAACAAGTTCATAACACAATATTCCTATAACATTGAACATGCTATAACCATGCTAGACGTCTGCAACACCAAATAGAAAAATAATGAAACATTCATGATATTCCTTCAACATTGGCGACATATGGTTTAACGATATCCTCGAGACATTCCTGAAAAGGAGAAAATGGAAATCTTCATCGACAACTTGAATGGTGAAATGAGTTACAAAATCAAACACCAATGCATACCATCTTTCGCTAAGTTAATCAAAAACGGCATTCAAGTAGAAGAAGCATGTGTCAAAAAGGGAACGCTCAAATTCTTCAAAGAAGGAACAAATTCATCAAACTACAATAACCAAAACAACAGCAACTTAGACAAGTCTCAATTCTGGACTCAAAACAAAAACAAAGGCAACAATGAATCGCATGATCCAAAATCTAAGCAACCAGTGCTCGCATTATCTGGAAATCCTCAAGCTACAAAGAATCCTAAAGGTGCTAATCCAAATACTAACACATATGCACCGAATATCAATCAAGGTCAACCCAATGCAAACAACACCAACAATACTCAAAACAAAACCACGAATCAAGGACCTAGTAACAATTCACGCAATAGCAATAACAATTTCCAAAAACGTGTCTTCACACCACTGGGACAATCACTAGAGTTGGCATTCAGAGAGCTTCTGGCAAACAAGATTCTCTCTTTGCCTGCAATCAGCAACTATGAACCCCAAATCAAACCACCTTGGTGGAATGACTCACATTATTGTGATTTTCATCGCAACAAAGGTCATCAAACGAACGATTGCATGAGATTGAACAATATTGTTCAAGACATGATTGATCGAGGTAATTTAACGATAGATGGTCTCAAAACAAATGGTGACCACAGAGCCTTTAAAAATCCTCTTCCAAACTACAACAAAGATGGAGCTTCAACCTCAAACAATACACATGGATCTCGTATCAACCACATCTACAATAACACCATCAATCACATATTAGCTGAAGACCATCATGTAAATGTCATCACAATCCGAGACAAGCATGATCATGAATCCATCAATGTAACAACCTGAGCTCAGAAATATGTCTTGAAGGGACATACATCACCTACAACCACTACACCAAAAATCCAATATGATTTAGTCAACCAACTACGCAAAACTTTGGCTCAGATATCTATACTAGAAGTGCTAAAACTGTCACCAAAACACAAAAACATATTGGAGCAAGCGCTATTGGAAACAAATGTACCTCAAGATATGGATGCAGACAGATTTCAAGCCATGGTCACCCATATGATAGGGCCTCATAATCTCACCTTCTCAGAGCATGATAATACTTCCTTGAGTCATCCACATAACACTCCCCTCCATATTGAAGTCATCGTTTATAAACACTGAGTAAAAGAGTATTGATAGATGGAGGAGCTGGACTTAATATATGTACCTTAAAACTTATCCGTGCATTAGGCTTCTTGGAGGAGTCTATTGATCCACATAAAAAGATTACCATAAAGGCATATGATGATGAGGAAAGGTCATCTAAAGGAACCGTGATGTTACCCATTCAAGTTGGACCAGTGCAAAAGGATACCATGTGTCAGGTCTTAGATATAGACCTCACCTACAATATTTTATTAGGTCGACCCTGGATACATGAAATGCAAGCAGTACCTTCTACATATCACCAATGTGTCAAATTTCCCTATAACGGATAAGAGGTCTCGATATCTACTGATCACAATCCATTTCAACATTGTAATGCAATGGGGGCAGCCCAGGATAGTTTGGTTCCCCATAATAGGGAAAAATAGAGATCCTCAACATCAAACCTACAGACGGCAAAGCCCGAATCATTACCTGGAGATTTCAAGCAGAAAATGCAAATCAAAGAACAAGGTATGGGAGAATACTCTTTGGAACCCATGTGTTTGGCCAAATTACCAACATCACCCAGATCTCATGGATTGCCCACTCCATTAACACATCAGGTAACTCAGCCCATCACCAAATTTGATGGTACCTTCATCCAACTCAGCACTCTAGCACATGAATCAGAAGATAAGGACATTCTTAGATGGTTATACAAATATGCAGAAGAAGATAATAGAGCAGCTGCTCTGGACATAGTTCTACCAACACACCTATATGGAAATGGATACTTAAACATACAGCAAATGGGATATGACAGTAAAATGCCTATTGGAAAACACAAAGGAGTCACTAAACCCATAGATCTTCCTTCGCAGCCTAATAGAGACAAAATAGGATTGGGTTGTAAACTCACTTTCCTATTAAGAAGGACACCACACATAACTCCAAAACCTCAATGGAAAGCAAAGAATAAGTACAAAGAAGAATCCTAGCAAGAAGCACTATTTGAGTCAGTAGAAACAATCCGCAAGGCACGTGAACGTCAAGAACAAAAGCAACATCAAGAAAAACTTCTCAATCACAAGAAGGCCATATCTGCAGCAGTAGCTCATATTCAAACACCAAAATCTCAAAAACCAATAGAATCATCTCTTGATACTATTATTCCTCCCCAAGAAGGCATAGTCTATGAACAAATACAGAAAGTAGAAGCAGGATCCGACATCGAATCAACAAAAAATATCCAACTTGTATCCATTGTCAAAGATTTATTTTCACCCTACAACATACCTGTTTATAGCACTGATAGAATCTGGGATGATGCCTCAGAGATTGATTCCAATGAATATGAATGGGGTAGTTGCTCAAATGCTGCTACAAATATCACTGACAATACTGGTACCATATCCCTTTCTTAGGAAGAGCGTGACACAGAAGATAGACCTCTTGAATTTGGACCGCAGAATATTTATGATGCCAAGGAAAGCGAACAGAAACATTATGAACAAGTCTATACGGAAGATAATACCATTGAAGACCTCAACCAAATCCTTGACTTCTTTACCAAATCCAATAACAATGAAACCTCCATCTTGACACTTACAGTAGTAGAACTTGATCCACCGAATGATTCCTTACCGCTTGTCTTTCCCGACCTCATTGACTGGGACGAACCTGAAATACATGATATCCCAATTTTCCCTGAAGATGAATCTATTATCCACTACCTATGTACCGTTAACCCAGAAATAGGCTCTACTAGTGAATGAAGTAACAATGTCTACAAACGCAGGAGTGCCAAGTCTCTCAGTCACAAAAATGAACCAAATAAAAGATCTGATGCTGAAAGCCAGTCAATGGCAGCTCTAGATCACAAAAAAGTAAAAATAAAGGACGCATCTGAGGGTGAAAACCTTTTTAAGACACCTAAAGATGGGAGACTTGACACTCTTCCTAAACACTTTCATGAGCGATCACCCATATTGATTGAGCCCACTCAATCAATCAACATTGGTACTACAGAAGCAGCCAAAAACATACACCTAGTAGAATCTCTGACAGAGAAGGAAAGATTGGCATTTCTCATCTTTTTTAAAGAGAAGCAAATTAACTTTGCTTGGTCATATGCAGATATGCCTGAAATTGATCCATACTTAATCATGCATCACTTGTCCATCTCTCCAGGAGTTAAGCCAGTCAAGCAAAAACTACGAAAGATGAATCCACAAGTAGCACTCATGGTCAAAGTTGAACCAAAGAAACTATTAGACATCAGATTCATCCGACCCATCGACTATGCAGAATGGATCTCCAACATAGTGCCAATATCAAAACCAGATGGTAGTATCAGAATCTACACAGATTTCAAAGATGTCAACAAATCTTGTCCAAAGGACAACTTTCCACTACCCAGTATCGACATAATTGTAGACCTCACAGCGGGCCATGCAATGCTCTCACTAATGGACAGTTTTTTAGGCTATAATCAAATAAAAATAGCTCCAAAAGATCATGATAAATCAGCATTTACCTGCCCTTGGGGAACGTACGGTTGGAATGTTATGCCTTTTGGCTTAAAGAATACAGGAGCTACTTATCAAAGAGCAATGACAACAATCTTTCATGACATGATGCATACCTTCATGGAAGACTATGTGGATGATTTACTAGCTAAATCCTTCACGAGAGCAAAGCATCTTGGCATCATAAAAAAGATCTTTGATCGATTGGAGAAATTCCAAGTCAGGCTCAACCCTAAGAAGTGTGTCTTTGGGGTTACATCGGGCAAATTACTGGGCTACATTATCTCAGCTCAAGGTATTGAAGTGGATCTAGCAAAGGTACAAGCCATTATGGAGATGCCAACACCAAAAAATATCAGTCAACTCAGATCTCTACAAAGACGACTCCAATCAATCAGGCGATTCATTGCTCAACTAGCTGATAAAAGTCTACCATTCAATCATCTACTCCATAAGAATGTACCTTTCAGATGGGAGGCCAAGTGTGTTGAATCTTTTTATCAAATCAAACAGTATCTGATGAACCCACCAGTTCTAGTACCACCGGTAGTAGGAAAGCCCCTTATTCTATACATTTCAACAACAGATATACCACTGGGGGCACTGTTGGCATAAGAAGATCAACAAGGAAAGGAACGAGCCATATACTACATCAGCAGGACATTGAATGGCTATGAACTCAACTATACATTCATTGAGAAGGCTTGTCTAATAGTAGTCTTCGCATCTCAAAAGTTCTGACATTATATGCGAGCACACACAATTAAGCTAGTAGCAAAAATTGATCCTCTCAAATATCTACTCAGCAAGGCACTCTCATCGGCCGGTTGGCTAAATGGGTCATGATTCTCAATGAATTTGACATCCACTACACATAATGAAGAGCTATCAAAGGACAAGAAATTGCATATCAACTAGCTGAAGCACCGCTACCAGGAAAACAAACTATCGAGATTGAATTTCCAAACAGGGACGTTCTTGCTATTTCTACCACAAATGGACCCTATACTTTGACGGATCCTACACCCAACATGGTTCAGGTGTTGGCATTCTATTCATCACTCCTGAAGGAAACACTATACCAAGATCATATCAGCTTATGTTCCCATGCACAAATAATGTGGCTGAATATGAGGCATTGGTTATAGGCATCAAAATGGTCGTAGAATGGAAAATCACAGAGTTAATGGTCTATGGAGATTCCCAACTAGTTGTAAATCAAATCAACAATGACTATCAAACAAAGGATGACAAGATACTACCTTACAAGTGAATGGTGGATGACTTCAAACAATATTTTGTACACATAACCTTCGAGCAAATACCAAGATTGAACAACAAAGCAGCCGATGCCATGGCTACTATCGCTTCATTACTACAAATTCTAGAGCAACAGAGTCGTTACGAGTTCTTGGTAGAGCAACTGTTCTCCCCAGCCTATGACCACTCTGAATCCCATGTTGTCTATGCCTTAACCAGTTCAGATTCCCCTTTATATGGACCCATATATGATTATCTAAAGAACAACATCCTACCCCTTGACCAATCTTGTAACCAAAAACGTAATTTTATCCGACAAGTTGCCTGGTATAGCCTTACTGTTGATACTTTGTACCATCGAGGTCTGGATGGTACTCTTCTTCATTGCCTTGATCGTAATGACTCTAATTTCGCTTTACATGAGCTTCACGAAGGTATTTGCGGCACACATTCAAGTGGGACTACTCTTGCTAAAAAGCTTCTAAGGATGGGATACTACTGGCCCACAATGGAGAAAGATTCTTACCACTTCACCAAGAAGTGTCCTAAATGCCAAATCCATGGCAATCTGATACATGCACTAGCACAGGAACTGCAGCCATTTACAACATCGTGGCCCTTTTGTAAGTGGGGACTAGACTTAGTCGGCAAAATTCATCCTTCTTCTTCAAATGGACACAAGTTCATTATAACTACAATAGAATACTTTACCAAGTGGATAGAAGTAGTCCCCATGACCACAGTAACTAGAAAGCAAATTGCATCTTTTATCCTAAACTATCTGATCTGCAGATATGGTATTCCAATCATCACCGATCATGGATGACCATTCAAAAACCAAGATGTCTGAGAACTATGTGAGCAATTCAAGATACAACATTGGTTCTCTACACCCTACTACCCCCAGGGGAATGGTCAAACCGAAGCATCCAACAAAACAATACTGAAAATCCTCAAGAAAATAGTAAATGATGCAGGCAAAGATTGGCATATACAACTCAATCTAGCACTTTGGGCATACAAAACTAGCATCTGTACACCTACAGAAGCAACACCTTTGTCATTGGTCTATGGATCAGAAGCTATTTTACCACTGGAGGTAGAAATTCCATCTCTCAGAGTCTCTCTAAAAGGCTTAATTCTAGATGAAGAGTATCGGGTCAACTGACTGCAAGAACTACAACTATTAGATGAGAGATATCAGCATGCTTACACTCATCTCAAAGCATATCAGCAATGCATGTGCACAAGCTACAATCAGAAGGTCATCCCTCGCAACTTCAAAGTTGGTGACCTAGTCCTCAAAGAAATTCCAAGAAATCAACAAGATCAAGAAAAGAAAGGGAAATTTGAGCCTAACTAGTTGGGTCCCTATGTCATCATATCAGTCTATGGATCAGGTTCTTATCAACTTACAACTTTAGAAGGAGATGTTCTTGAGGAACCAACTAACAGCATTCATCTGAAGAAATACTACACTTGAGTAGCCTAATGCATGGAAAAAAAAAAAAATCAAGAAAAAGCAAATAAAAAGGTACAATAAAAGCAACTGGTGAAAATGTGGTAACAAGCGCTATTATGAAAGGACAGCTCCTTTATCTATATCCACATCCTTATCTCCGTAGTAAAGCACTATCGGCCATCACCCGACACTTAGCAAATATCTAGTCAGGACATACTTAGCGTAGTCACTATCCTAGTTTATCCATATATCCTTTCACCACATTTTACCATGGCTTGGTAATCACTGTACATATTCACATCAAGAGGCACACTCAGCTAGGGGCAATAAATCGTCAAAACTTGCAACACATTCAAAACATCAAGACTCTTTGCAAAAACACCGCATCCAACAACCAAAAACTTCACTCCATCGCAAAGCAAAACATTGGATCACTAAAACAAGAATCACAAAAATACTAAGATGGATGATTTTCTGAAGTACTAAATGTTGCATCATCGCATAAAGTCTTGACTATTTTTGCATTTGAATTTTTTAAATTATTGGATTCTCTACATTTTCTCACTAATGCTTCAAAGCTAGAGATCATGGGAAAACTCCAATATTTTCTTAGCCTTCTATCTGTGAGATGATCACTTGTACTGTGTAAATACTTGTCTCAAGACATGATACAATGAATATCACTGAATACATGATTCCACTTTATGCATACAAATGGTTTAATCTTGTCTATTTATACGCAATCCACACTCTGGTTGCCTTGGTTCAATTATACCTTGACGCTTGTGCTATCTTGCAAAATCAAACACCATGTAAATTTTTCACAGGTCATTATGGTTCAATTATACCATTATGCTTGTATAAATTTTCAACATATCCCAAACAAATCAAAGCTCAATTATGATACCTATATCGAAAGAAAATAACATATGGTTATGTCAGGATGACAAATGCAGAATGAGGATGCCCCAAAAACAAATAATTGCATATCATTTTTAATCTTTCATTTAGTTGCACATCATTGTCAATATCATACATCTCATTTTCAAGATACATTTCATATCATTTTCAATATCATACATCTCATTTTCAAGATACATCTCATAGCATATCAAAACATACATTTACATCATGCATCATATCATCTATCTAAGCATTGCATCATCATAAAGTAAAGAAAGAACATATAGAACATGCATCCATAACACATCATATGATCAAAGAAAATGGTGTCATCTATATATATATCAAAAATGATCCAAATGTACAAATCTATCATCTCTATGCCCAGTACAAAAAAATGATCTAAAATACAATAGAGATGTCATCTCTAAGGTATGACTATCTCCTAAGGGAGATGGTCTCACAGCTGATTTCTCAGCTCCTGGATCTCCAGGAGGATCCTCTCTTGAGGGCCCCGTCACACCTCTGCTCTCTGACTGTGACCCAGTCTCTCAAGATCGACTCGATCTCGCCTGCATGAAGATCTGTACTCTATGCTCCCTGGGCACGGTATCCTCATAATGGCATCTATAATACTCCACCTCCGTCACTCTTGAGGATAGCTCTCTCATGATGTCCCTCATTAGCCCCCTATTGCCGCTCTCTGAATGCTAGCTACCAACTCCTCCACCTAACCACGCTATTGTATCTCTGTATCACGCTCTAGAGTCAGCTGAGTAATCTAACGCTACTGCGTCAATAGCTATGCCTGTAGCTGCTGAACTATCAACTGCAGGGTCCTGATCTGAGCATCCTCCACATGTGTCGGGACTCGAACCCGTAGGGGCACCTGTGAAGGGGTACCCCCTATCCCTTTGCCTATCCTAGGTGCTGGTGGTGGTAACTCATCGGTCCTCCTCCTCTGTGCTATCTGCCTCCACTCATCTGTCCCTCCCACCACTGCCATCACCTCTCCCACTCTCCCCTGCTCTGATTGCCAACCCTCCTCTACCTTTGTCTGTCACAGCTCATTAAACTGCTCTCTCCACCTGACCTCTCCCATCTCTACCCCTATCTCCTCTCCTCCCCTGATATCCTCTCCCCCGTCATCCTCCTCTACCTCCATCATCACCATCCCCCCCAACCTCCTCCTCATCATCATCAAAGGTAGGCCTCATCTCCTCAGGATATGATATCTTGGCCATAGCACGAGCCGCAAACAAACCAGCAAACTCATGGGTCATCCTTGCGTCTAGTATCTTGGGAGCATAGTCCCATATCTGACCTGCTAAGCTGGAGAACTCCATTACAATTGCTTTGCTATCAATACTAAGACCCCAATCTGGTATGTCCTATCTCCGGCGCGCATACAAGCAGGTCCCTTATGGTATACCCTACTGCCGACCATACTGTCTCAAAACCCTACCTGCCTGGAATCTCTCAATCACAAAGGGCATCTGCCCTATCAAAAAATGGCTCATAAAAAAAAAGGCATCTCTAGCCCATCCTCTGCCCAGACCTCATAATCTATATATGGTCGCCAGACAACCGTATCTATATCATCCAAAACCCTCCTCCAGTGCTCTAATTTTCCCAACTTACGCTAGACAACTAGACCCCTGTAACCATAAGCATATGCCCACCCAACAGGCTTGTCTCTGTCCACCAGTGGTCTCGCTGCTAGAATGTGCTCCCAGCACCATACCTATAAAAGTGTCACGCCAGCTGACAAATTGTTGTAACCCAGATACACAACCTCATGAAGGTCCCTATACAAGTGGGCTAACATGGCTGATCCCCAATGAAACCTGCGGCCCTGGGTCACCATCTCCTCAAGAACCAATCCCCAACCCACAGAGAATCCCTTTGACCTACGATCAGGACAAAGGAATCCACCGATGAAACCTACTAGTACTGACGGGAGAGGTGCATAGTCTAGATCCAAGAACTCCTATTGTAGACGTCTAAAACTTCACATCGGGTTCACCAGAAATGTAGATCAGGAATTTGATTAACATCAAAGCAAATAGATATTAGCTAACCACAAAGCCAAATTGCAATGAAATAAATCCTAATTACACTCAATAGAAGTGTTGAAAACAAGACATTCAAAAGACATAAAAATCCATCACCAATGTCTCTTCCAATTGACCTCCATTGTCCTTCTTTCACCTCCAAATAGTGGATTTGTGTGGATCTCACCTACAAGTGCAAAAGCATGAAGCAAGATTGATTTTGATAACGCGAGGATACTAGAAGCGTGGTTGATTGATTCGATTGATTCAAAAATGTAATTAATTGGGATCCTTGATTGAAGAAATTCATCCAATTTATAGACAAATTGGAGAGATGACAAGATTAGCATGAAGAGATTTGAAAGGAAATTTCAAATCAAGAATGACAAATATGACAAATTATGACAAAATTGACACTTTCTATGCAAAATTGATTGATTGACAAATTATGACAAGGTTGCTATGCAAAATTGATTGATTGACAAATTATGACAAATTGCTATGTCATTCCCATGAAATTAGGGGAAATATTAGAAAAATAGGAGAAAATAGAAAATTAGGTGAATTGGAAATTAGGAAATTAGAAATTGATGAAAATTAGGTAAATTAATTAATAATTTTCATTCATTAATTAATTCACAAAAAGAGGGGGAATTAATTAGCCAATTAAATAAAAATTTAATTGTGACAAGAAGACTTAGGATAAATAAATAAATTATTTAACCTAGAGGGAAAATGACAAACAAGATTAAAAGAATAAATCATAAAACCCTAGAAGATGAATTTAGAAATGCAAGGACGACAATTAGGTCTTGACAAAAGATAATTGATGCAGGTTCGATCATGATTTTGATTCAGACTGACAAAGGACCAATGTTGATAAATGATTGAGATTGGTTGACAAATTGACCAAGATTGACAAAGAGATCAAATTGATAGGCGCCAATTGACGAGGAACAATGACTAATTGATCGAAATTGGCATGAATGAAAAGGACAACGATCAATGACAAATCGATCGCAATAATGACGTGATTGACAAGGACAAGGATCGATGATGAATTGATTGCAAGATGACAAGATTGACAAGGGGACAAGGATCGATGACGAATCGATCGCAAAATGACAAGATTGACAAGAGGACAAAACCCTAATTCTATCATCGATTAGGATTGACAATGTCCAAAATGATGATAAATGAGCACGCACATTGATGTGACAGGATAAGATCGACCCAAAATCATGACTGAAGATTATTATCGACAAGACCAAATTCAAAAGCAAGACAAATGAAGAATGCAGAAGGACTCGATGCTCGCAAATGATAAAGACCAAGTGCGCAACATAGAAGAAATGTTAATGCGACGCAAGAACCCTAAAATAAGGCAATGCATAAATGTTAAAGTATGACTCTGCAAGCGTTGACCATTTTTAGATGTCTACAGCAGGAGTTCTTGGATCTAGACTATCTACATTAATTGCTATGTCATTCCCATGAAATTAGGGGAAATATTAGAAAAATAGGAGAAAATAGAAAATTAGGTGAATTGGAAATTAGGAAATAAGAAATTGATGAAAATTAGGTAAATTAATTAATAATTTTTCATTCATTAATTAATTCACAAAAAGAGGGGGAATTAATTAGCCAATTAAATAAAAATTTAATTGTGACAAGAAGACTTAGGATAAATAAATAAATTATTTAACCTAGAGGGAAAATGACAAACAAGATTAAATGAATAAATCATAAAACCCTAGAAGATGAATTAGAAATGCAAGGACGACAATTAGGTCTTGACAAAAGATAATTGATGCAGGTTCGATCATGATTCTGATTCAGACTGACAAAGGACCAAGGTTGATAAATGATTGAGATTGGTTGACAAATTGACCAAGATTGACAAAGAGATCAAATTGATAGGCGCCAATTGACGAGGAACAATGACTAATTGATTAAAATTGACATGATTGAAAAGGACAATGATTGATGGCAAATCCATTGCGGACACCCTTTACAGTCGTTCCTTTGACCACACCCTCCTTAGGTGTTTGGATTCTGACAAAGCACAAATGGCTTTACACAAGGTTCATGATGGTATATGTGGGGGCCATTTCAATGGTCTGAGTCTAGCTAAAAAGTTGGTTCGTGCTAGGTATTATTGGCCCACTATGGAAAAGGATGTTCATGATTTTGTCAAGAAGTGCTACAAATACCAAATCCATGGAAATTAGATTCATGTGCCAGCCCAAGAGCTTCATTCTATCATATCTCCATGGCCCAAGAGTTAGCATAGAGGAGATGGAGATATGTAGGGACACCATAGCAAGTCAGGAGGATCACATTGCCACATAAGAGAGATAGAATGCTATCTTGAGGACAGAGTAGGATCAGTTCAGAGTAGAGATAGCTAGACTTACAGTGGCTTGAGATATAGCAATAGCCCAGGCACAGTAAGTAGAGCAGAGAGTGATCGAGTATATTGGGTCGATTAGGGATGCCAGTGCACGTGACATCGCATAGATGTTGGTAGAGACCAGAGAGGAGATATGTCATTGGAGGACACTATATGAGAATGCAATTCCACCAGAGCAGAGAGCAGCGTCATATCAGGCACGATCGAGGACAAAGAGCAGGCCACGCTCGTGGAGGTCAGCGAGCAACATGGGGGTGAGTGGACCTAGGAGACCACCACAACTAGGACCAAGGACAGGAGGGACATCATCCTTGAGAAATGGCAGGCATGAGGAGGACATAGGAAGCACCCAGTGACAGAGGCATGTGCTCCTTATGATGGGACATATGTAGTTTAACATTATGTATTCAGCCTGCGAGCCATACTTAGGACAGACAGTCCAATTTTGTACTCTGATATTGTTTTGATATATGATATGATATGTAGCTATATGATGGGATGCAATGTGTTATGGCTTATGTTTACTTTCCATGTATGGATGGCTTATGTGTTGTTTATGTACCATTGTGGAACATGTATGAATATATTTTTATGTGTTTTTGATGCATTTATAAAATGAAATGGATAAAATGCTTGATATAATGCAAATGTACTAATCAATGAATGCAGGATGCAATGTATGTGTTTGGAGATCAGAGCACTAGACCAAACTGACTACCCAAACTAATGGAAGAAATGTTAGTAAAAAGAAGATAGACAGAGGACAGTTAGAGATGAAGAAAAACTTGCTTTCACCAATGCACAGAAGTAGGTGAGAACCTTTATTTAATGTGGCAAAATGGATGTGGCGCAACATGCCAATGAAGGCCAGAGTGATAATGCAATCCCTTTGCATAAGATAGACACATCCCACACAAGGAATGAATGAATCATCCTAGGGTTCATACATCAAGGGTCGAGGTATGTGCGGCATTCACAGAGCGAAAGTACTTATCACAGACACCCAATGATATAGTTGCCCCAGTTTGTGACAAACATTCCACAAACAACAAACACAACAACAAAAACAAAAGGGACCATGAACCATCCCAGTTACTCTAAATCACTCAATGACATCATCGAGCAACATAGGAACATGATCAAAGCCAAAGATAAATCAGTAAAAAGATAAGACTCACAAATTCAACCAAGTCAAACAAACAGTCTGATTGCCATTGTCAAAGGTGCAAAACAAGAATGATCATGCTGTCTGGTTTCAGGGAATGTGGTACCCTGTCTAAGATAGGACACAATCTGGTTTCGAGTATACCACACCCTGTATAAGACCCATGATAGTAGTAACAAGGACAAATGATACTAATGTTGATTGATTGATATGACAATTTTAATCAATTTGAGTGTCTAGTTTGATTGAAAAGTTCATCTTTTAATGCATAATTTCATTAAAGCACAATGTGTGATTGAGTGTCGTTGGATGTATGCTCAGTGATCTGTCTATGCACAAAGGGGATATTTTTGTTTTGTTTTTTCGAGTTTTTACAATTTTTTTTGTTCATTTTTTCAGGACTTTATTTGATTTTTTAGGGATTTTTTCAGGACATTATAAGATGTTTAGGTATTTTTTCAGGACATTATATGATTTTTAGGGATTTTTTCAGGACATTTTATGAATGTTTTTGAATTATTTCAAGACATTTTTTTTATTTTTATGATTTTTTTCAGGACATTTTGCAATTTGAAAGCTCCAGTAATTGATCATGACAAGGGGTGCGCACCTAATGAAATTTTTTAAGACATATACAGTGACCAGGACCAAAACATATATACTAGGACTGGAAACCTAAGTATGCAAGACAATGATGTTGACCAATCACAGGCTTGGAACAGAACATTGGGTCAGGACAAGGATAAACATGATAAAGTTGCAGGGTCATGATAGATGATAGAGCAATACTCTTTTACACATAGCGCCTGTTTGCTAGGTTTTCACCATGGTACTTGCCCAAAGCGCCTATTTGCTAGGTTTTCATGAGAGAGTGAATGATTTTTCTATACTTTTGTTCTTTTCAATTTTTTCACTTTTTATTTGATTTTTACAATTTTTCACTTTCTTTTTTTATTTTTCAATTTTTCACTTTTTTTTTTTGATTTTTCAGGATCATATTTGAAGAACTACTGAAAGAAAACTATGCCCAATACTTGCAAAGGTGCATGCTATTTATAGGATCGGACAAAGGTTCACCTTCTGGGGTTGCAAGATGATATGCCCCCGAGCCATAGGTTGCAATAACTATGAAAGGCCCAACCCAATTAGGTTCAAACTTTCCTTTGATGATGTCAGTAGATTGTGCATTCTTCAGGTTCACCTTTAAGACCAAATCTCCCACTTCGAAGTGTCACCCTTTGACCTTCTTATTATAAGAGCGATGAAGATGGTTTTGATATGCTTGCAAATGTGTCAGGTTGTTTGACGTTTCTCATCTAATGTCTCAAGCTGATGCAACCGAGAGACTCTTTGCATCTCATCATCAAATCAAATGTTGCAAGGAAACATGCAAAGAGGGAATTTCCACTTCCAAGGGTAAAATGGCTTCCGCACCATACACCAAAGAATAAGGTG
Organism: Cryptomeria japonica; assembly: GCF_030272615.1. NCBI lineage: Eukaryota > Viridiplantae > Streptophyta > Pinopsida > Cupressales > Cupressaceae > Cryptomeria > Cryptomeria japonica. The sequence goes on from NC_081415.1 coordinate 428,389,306, forward strand.
TTGCGCCAGTAGGTGTACAGATGGAAGTGCGATAAGCCCATAGTGCTGGATTCAACTGTACATGCCAATCTCAACCAGCGTCATTGACAACCTTTTTCAGGATCTTAATGATGGTTTTATTTGATGCTTCAGCTTGACCATTACCCTCTGGATAGTAAGGACTGGAGAAACGGTGTTGGATGTGAAACTTTTCACAAAGTTCCTTGACATCTTTATTTTCAAATGGATGACCATTATCTGTGATAATTGCAAGGGGAACCCCATATCTGCATATGATATAATTCAGTAGGAATTTTGAAATTTGCACACCAGTGATATAGGTCATAGGAATAGCTTCAATCCATTTTGTAAAGTACTTTGTGGCTGTAATGATAAACTTGTGTCCATTTGCAGATGTCGGGTGAATCTTGCCAATAAGATCCAATCCCCATTGAGAAAAGGGCCACAGAGATATGACAGAATGAAGCTCTTCGGCTGGCGCATGAATGTAATTTCCATGGATTTGGCATTTGTAGCACTTCTTGACAAAATCATGAACATCATTTTCCATAGTGGGCCAATAATACCCAGCACGAACCAACTTTTTAGCTAGACTTAGACCATTGAAATGGCCCCCACATATACCATCATGAACCTCGTGTAAAGCCGTTTGTGCTTTGTCAGAATCCAAACACCTGAGGAGGGTGTGGTCAAAGAAATGATGGTAAAGGGTGTCGGTGATGATGACATATTTGGCTATCTAGTGGATGAAGGCTTGACGTTGGTTAGAGGAAAGGTTAGTTGGTAAGGTTAGGGATTTAAAATATTGATAGATGTCATTGTACCATGGGGAATCAAGACCAACAAGAACACACATCACATCTGCTGTCAGAATTTCAAAAGAAGGGATAAGCAACTGTTCGACCAAAAGTTTGCATCTATCCATATTGTGGGGCATATTTAACATGGAAGCAATAGTTTCCATGGTGTCTGCTGACTTGTTTTGCATTCTTGGAACTTGACTGAAATGGATAGCCATAAATTTTGTCTTGAATAAATCCACCATATGCTTGTAGGGAATAAGCTTTTCATCTTTCATTTCATAGTCATCATTCACTTGATAGATGACTAACTGGGAATCTCCATAGACTTGCAAATGTGTGATGTTCCAATGGATCACTACTTGGAGTCATGTGACTAGAGCTTCATATTCTGCAATATTACTAGTACAATGAAAATTTATTCTGTAGGATTTGGGAATAGCATCACCTTGAGGGGTGACAAACAATATACCTGCTTTGGGCCCGAATTTGGAATGGGATCCATCAAAATATAACTTCCATTTATTAGAAGATGTGAGACCAAAGACTGATTCATCTGGAAAATCCGTCAACATGGAATGATCATCATAAATAGGTGCCTCTGCAAGTTGATCCGCTATGATTTGTCCTTTTATTGCCTTTTGCTCAATGTACTCAATATCAAACTCACTGAGGATCATAACCCACTTTGCTAGGCGACCTGTCAAGGCTGCCCTACTAAGCAAGTATTTCAAGGGATCAATTTTTGCAACTAGCAATGTCTGATGATTTAACATATAGTGTCGAAGCTTCTATGTTGCAAAGACCACTGCTAAACATTCCCGTTCAATAGTTGAATAATTCAGCTCATAGCCCACTAGTGTCCGACTAATATAATAAATAGCCCGTTCTTTGCCTTTCTCATCCTGTTGGGCTAAGAGAACTCCCAGTGCCATTTCAATTGCAGAAATATACAATATGAATGGCTTCCCTTCTATAGGAGGAATTAGAATAGGTGGTGATAGCAGATAATCCTTGAGAGTTTGAAATGCTGATTGACATTGCTCAGTCCATTGAAAAGTGACACCTTTATGCAATAAATGCTGGAAGGGATGACATTTGTGTGTCAATTGAGCTATAAACTAGTGGATTGACTATAACTTTCCTTGCAGACTTCTTAGTTGACGTATATTTGAAGGAGGAGGCATATCCATTATTGCTTTAACCTTTTCAAGATCTACTTCGATGCCTCTGTGAGAAACAATGTACCCTAATAATTTGTCAGCTATGACACCAAAGACACATTTCTTTGGGTTGATTTTGAGCTTGTAGGTTTCCATTCGATCAAAGATGGGGCCAAGGATGGCTAGATGACTATCTCTTGTGACATATTTGCATAATAGGTCATCAACATAGTCTTCCATCAAAGTATGCATAAAATCATGGAAAATTGTCATCATAGCTCTTTGATATGTTGCTCCAACATTTTTAAGACCAAAGGGCATCACATTCCAGTAGTAGGTACCCCAAGCACATGTGAATGTAGTCTTATGTTGATCTTCAGGAGCAATACGAATTTGGTTATATCCAAAAAAACCATCCATCAATGATAGCATCTCATATCCGGCAGTCATGTCAACTATGATGTCTATATTTGGCAGTGGAAAATCATCCTTAGGGCATGCTTTATTGAGATCCCTAAAATCCGTACAGATTCTGATGCCCCCAGTTACTTTGCTAACAGGTACCAAATTTGAAATCCAGTCTGCATAATCAATGGGTCTGATAAAGCCCACATCTAATAATTTTTTTAGTTCTACCTTGACCAAGAGAGCCACCTGGGGATGCATCTTTCTGAGTTTTTGTTTGATGGGGTTGGCATCTGATTTTAATGGCAAGTGATGAAGGACTAATTCTGGATCAAGGTCGGGCATATCTGCATAGGACCATGCAAAACTAATCTTCTTCTCGAGAAAGAAATTGACAAAATCTATCTTTTCCTATTTTGATAGAGAAGCAGCGAAATGAATGACCTTAGGGTTCCCAGATTGCTAAGCAAAATTGATTGATTGACAAATTATGACAAGGTTGCTATGTCATTCCCATGAAATTAGGGGAAATATTAGAAAAACAGGAGAAAATAGAAAATTAGATGAATTGGAAATTAGAAAATTAGAAATTGATGAAAATTAGGTAAATTAATTAATAATTTTTCATTCATTAATTAATTCACAAAAAGAGGGGGAATTAATTAGCCAATTAAATAAAAATTTAATTGTGACAACATTGGGTCAGGACAACGATAAACGTGATAAAGCTGCAGGGTCATGATAGATGACGGAGCAATACTCTTTTACACATGGCACCTATTTGCCAGGTTTTCACCATGGTACTTGCCCAAAGCGCCTGTTTGCCAAGTTTTCACGAGAGGGCGAATGATTTTTCTATACTTTTGTTCTTTTCCATTTTTTCACTTTTTATTTGATTTTTTCAATTTTTCATTTTTTTTTTATTTTTCAATTTTTCACTTTTTTTTTTTAATTTTTCAGGATCATATTTGAAGAACTACTGACAGAAAATTATGCCTAGTACTTGCAAAGGTGCATGCTATTTACAGGATCGAACAAAGGTTCACCTTCTGGGGTTGCAAGCTAATGTGTCCCCGAGCCAATTAAAGGGATGCTAGTGCACGTCAGATGGCACAGATGTTGGTAGAGATCGGAGAGGAGATATGCCATTGGAGGACACTATATGAGAATGTAGTTCCACCAGAGCAGAGAGTAGCATCATATCGGGCACGATCGAGGACAGAGAGCAGGCCACGCTCGCGGAGGTCAACGAGCAGCATGGGGGTGAGTGGACCTAGGAGACTACAACAGCCAGGACCAGGGACAGGAGGGACATCATCCTTGAGACATGGTAGGGATGATAGAGGCGCATGCTCCTTATGACAGGACATATGTAGTTTGGCATTATGTATTCAACCTGCGGGCCATACTTAGGACAGACAGTTCAATTTTGTACTCCGATATTGTTTTGATATATGATATGATATGCAACTATATGATGGGATGCAATGTGTTATGGCTTACGTTTACTTTCCATGTATGGATGGCTTATGCACTGTTTATGTACCATTGTGGAACATGTATGAATATATTTTTATGTGTTTTTGATGCATTTATAAAATGAAATGGATAAAATACTTGATATAATGCAAATGTACTAATCAATGAATGTAGGATGCAACGTATGTGTTTGGAGATTGGAGCACTAGACTGAACTGATTGCCCAAACTGATGGAAGAAATGTTAGTAAGAATAAGTTAGACAGAGGATAGTTAGAGATGAAGAAAAACTTGCTTTCACCAATGCACAGAAGTAGGTGAGAACCTTTATTTAATGTGGCAAAATGGATGCGATGCAACATGGAAATGAAGGCCAAAGTGATAATGCAATCCCTTTGAGTAAGATAGACACATCGCACACAAGGAATGAGTGAATCATCCTAGGGTGCATACATCAAGGGTCAAGGTATGTGCAGTGTTCATAGAGCGAACGTACTTATCACAGATACCCAATGATATAGTTGTCCCAGTTTGTGACAAACATTCCACAAACATCAAACACAACAACAAAAACAAAAGGGACCATGAACCATCCCATTTACTCTAAATCACTCAGTGACATCATCAAGCAACATAGGAACATGATCAAAGCCAAAAATAAATTAGTAAAAAGATAAGACTCACAAATTCGACCAAGTCAAACAAACAGTCTGATCGCCATTGTCAAAGGTGGAAAATAAGAATGATCATGTTGTCTAGTTTTAGGGAATGCGGTACCCCATCTAAGATAGGACACAGTCTGGTTTTGAGTATACCACACCCTGTATAAGACCCATGATAGTAGTAACAAGGACAAATGATACTGATGTTGATTGATTGATATGACAATTTTAATCAGTTTGAGTGTCTAGTTTGATTGAAAAGTTCATCTTTTAATGCATGATTTCATTAAAGCACAATGTGTGATTGAGTGTCATTGGATGTATGCTCAGCGATCTGTCTATGCACAAAGGGGATTTTTTTGTTTTGTTTTTTCGAGTTTTTACAAAAAAATTTGTTCGTTTTTTCAGGACTTTATTTGATTTTTAGGGATTTTTTCAGGACATTATATGATGTTTAGGGATTTTTTTAGGACATTATATGATTTTTAGGGATTTTTTCAGGACATTTTATGAATTTTTTTGAATTATTTTAGGACATTTTTTTATTTTTATGATTTTTTTCAGGACATTTTTCAATTTTTTATGATTTTGCCCCCAGTGTCTAGCAAGGTGAGGAATATGACAGGTGAATAAATAGGCTTTCTGAAATGATGGTGGATAGAGGGAAGACAAAGGCCTTTTATTATGGAGACAATACAAATGCAATTTTCAAGGGCTATTGCGTGATGGGACAAGAGACTGGATATGACAATGTAAAGCAGGAACATGGCATGAGGGACATGTCAAGAGGTTTTTGAAACTATGTTTAAATTTTGCATCCTTATGTCAGATCAAGATCAAGGAACACAAAGAGTGTATGGATAGTGATAAGATATGGATAGGATAAGAAAGACCAAGAATGGATAAGGGACATGGACTGAAGGTCGGGGTAGGCTAAGGGATAGTGGCAGAAAGTTGCAATAAGACAAGGAATATAGATGAAAGGTTGTAATAAGCAAATGGATAAATGACAAAAAGCTATGATAGACTAAAAGCTGTGAATAGGATGCATGATGCTCATGATGATCCTCAGCCTTGTCAAGATCAAAGGTGGAAAGAGGAAATGGACATGAGGGACAATAGGATAATGGAGGAGTATGACATGATATGATAGGATAATGAAGGGCAATAGGATATGAAGGAGGAAACCTGCCCCCAAGTGTGGTGTGCAAGAAGTTCATAGATTATGCATGATGCCTGTTTGCTAGGTTTTCATCATGGTACTTGCTCAAGGCGCCTGTTTGCCAGGTTTTCACCAGTGGACGAATTATTTTTGCTTTACTTTTTTCTTTTGTCTTTTTTTTCACTTTTTTTTTTTTTTGACTTTTTCAATAGAAGATGGACACATGATAGGGGATGGAAGAAGGAATCAAGCATCTTTTTGTTTAGATAGTAGCCTTGAAAAAAAATGGATCATGACCTTAAAAGTATGCTCAAAGACGTTGGTAGGATAAGGACATGGAAAATAAGATGAAACTAAGGCAAGGATTTATGCAAAGGATGGGATCAAAGGGATCGAAGGATGAAAAATATTCATTGGATAATAGATAGGGTATTGGAAGAATTGGGCTTCACTAGATGGAAATGAAGGCAAGATCAGCATTGGAACACACCTTGACGAGTGGTGGATTGATGGAGGAAAAATGGATTTTGGATATTGAGATTTTGATGAAGGAAAGGCTTGGGATTTTGGGACATAAGGGCCCAAAATGGATGAAGAAGGTGATGGAGGAACAAATTTGAGAGGTTTGGATGGAGGAATAGCAACTTTGGATGCCAAGTTGGATGTTTCTTTAGGCTTTTGTGCTTCAAGGAGCTGCTTAGGAACCCACATTGTTTTGGATTTTTCATGCTTTTGTTGTTCTTTGGTGTGCATTGCTTGCATAAGGGATTTAGCAACCCATATATATTTTGACTTTTGTTTTTGAGCAATGGGCCTTTGTGACCTTTTGGATTTTTCCTCTCCTTTATAGATCAAATTTTTCTTTGCTTTGACATGTTGATTAGATTGGACATGTTGATCCTTGAATACATGTGGATTTTTAGACTTATGACTTTTACACTTGGCATCCAAATTGCTTGGTGGGGGAAAGGAATGCATGGATGGATAGGAATGAAGTGGACTTCTTTTGGATTGATGAAATTTACTCAAGGACGTGTGCCTTTGTTGACCTTGCATAGAGGACAAAGGGATATAAGGACCTAAGATGGATGGAAAGTATGATGGGGAAGGTGTATGTTTTGATTTTGATGGAGGGATACCAACGTCTTGAGAGTGAGTTGTGTAGACATGAGCCTTAATATTTTCTTTAACATGAAGGGATGCTTGCTTATGGAGATCTACTCCTTTTCCTTTATGAATATCTTGACTTGTAGGATACTCTTTTCTTTGAGAAGAAGACGTGAGTCCATTATGAGGTGGATATGATATGAGAGAAATAATGAGATCTTGAAGTGGATCAGATTGGACCAAAGTGGAAGAACCCATTATGCATGTCAAGGGTTCATGAACATCTTGCACTGACACGTTAGAATCATGAGGGGGATTAGGATCATGAGGGGTACTAGGATTGTGTAGTGGACATGGTTCAATGACAGGCTCTTCAAGAGATGGAATGGGAAAAATAATGGGATCATCAAAAGAAATGCGATCTTGGAGTGTATATGGAGCATTAAGACAAGGAGATGGAGGAACAAAAGGATCTTGTGGAGGATTTAAAGGAATAATTTGATCTTGACAAGGAGGAAGATCATTGGAATCCTCTTTAAAGTTGCTTTGCTTTGGACTTTTAATGGGATCATCATAAAGGATGGAAGGGATATCTGGAATGTCAATGGGATTTCAAAGGATATTGTGTTCTTGGAATGGAAGGGGGTCATTTGGGATTGGATGGACTGGGATATATTGATCTTTCTCAGGGAATGGAGTTTCAATAGGACTTTGGATAGGATGGACAAGAATAGGGGAATCAGCGTGAGTGTTTGGGAACATGGGGTCTTGGTCAATAATTGGATGGGATGATAAGGTTTCAAGATCTTGATCTTCATCTATTTCAAGACACGTTTCTTCATGCTCTAAATTATCCTCTTGACATGGGGTTGGACTTTGGATATGCATGGGGGATTTTGGCAAGGAATTAATGTAGATAGGAATTTGGAAATCATCAAAGCAAGTAGCAAATTAGACTAGCTTAATCACAAAAACCAGATTGCAATGACAAATCCTAAAAACATTCAATAGAGATACTAAAAATAAGACATTTAAACCAAATGAAAACCATTACAAACGCGAATATCTCTTACAGAATTCTCCATTGTCCTTCTTTCTCCTTCAAATTGCTTTGTTTGTGGATCTCACCTACAAATGCAAAGGTATAGCATGAAAGCAAGATTGACAAGACGAGATGACAGTGTAAGGATACTAGAAGCGTGATTGATTGATCAGATCGATTTGAAAATGTAATTAATTGGGATCCTTGATTGAAGAAATTCATCCAATTTATAGACAAATTAGAGAGATGACAAGATTAGCATGAAGAGATTTGAAAGGAAATTTCAAATCAAGAATGACAAATATGACAAATTATGACAAAATTGACACTTTCTATGCAAAATTGATTGATTGACAAATTATGACAAGGTTGCTATGCAAAATTGATTGATTGACAAATTATGACAAATTGCTATGTCATTCCCATGAAATTAGGGGAAATATTAGAAAAATAGGAGAAAATAGAAAATTAGGTGAATTGGAAATTAGGAAATTAGAAATTGATGAAAATTAGGTAAATTAATTAATAATTTTTCATTCATTAATTAATTCACAAAAAGAGGGGGAATTAATTCGCCGATTAAATAAAAATTTAATTGTGACAAGAAGACTTAGGATAAATAAATAAATTATTTAACCTAGAGGGAAAATGACAAACAAGATTAAATGAATAAATCATAAAACCCTAGAAGATGAATTAGAAATGTTGATTGACATTGCTGATTTTTATTATTGTTCTTTGAAACAATGCTTAGAATCTCATTGTCTCAAAGAGGGGCAAAATGTAGACGTCTAAAAATGGTCAACGCTTGCGGAGTCATACTTTAACATTTGCGCATTGCCTTATTTTAGTGTTCTTGCATCACATTAACATTTATTCTATGTTGTGCACTTGGTCTTTATCATTTGTGAGCATCGAGTCCTTCTTCTGCATTCTTCATTTGTCTCGCTTTCGAATTTGGTCTTGTCGATAATAATCTTCAGTCATGATTTTGGTCGATCTTATCCTATTGCATCAATATGCATGCTCATTTGGCACATTTTGACATCGTCAATTCGATTTCATTTTGGACATCATCAATCCTAATCGATGATAGAATTAGGGTTTTATCCTCTTGTCAATCTTGTCATCTTGCAATCAATTCGTCATCGATCCTCATTCTTGTCAATCTTGTCATTTTGCGATTGATTCATCATCGATCCTTGTCCCCTTGTCAATCTTGTCATCTTGCAATCGATTTGTCATCGATCCTTGTCCTGGTCAGTCACGTCATTGTTGCGATCGATTTGTCATTGATCGTTGTCCTTTTCAATCATGTCAATTTCGATCAATTAGTCATTGTTCCTCGTCAATTGGTGCCTATCAATTTGATCTCTTTGTCAATATTGGTCAATTTGTCAACCAATCTCAATCATTTATCAACATTGGTCCTTTGTTAGTCTGAATTAGAATCATGATCGAACCTACATCAATTATCTTTTGTCAAAACCTAATTGTCATCCTTGCATTTCTAATTCATCTTCTAGGGTTTTGTGATTTATTCATTTAATCTTGTTTGTCATTTTCCCTCTAGGTTAAATAATTTATTTATTTATCCTAAGTCTTCTTGTCACAATTAAATTTTTATTTAATTGGCTAATTAATTCCCCCTCTTTTTGTGAATTAATTAATGAATGAAAAATTATTAATTAATTTACCTAATTTTCATCAATTTCTAATTTCCTAATTTCCAATTCACCTAATTTTCTATTTTCTCCTATTTTTCTAATATTTCCCCTAATTTCATGGGAATGACATAGCAATTTGTCATAATTTGTCAATCAATCAATTTTGCATTGCAACCTTGTCATAATTTGTCATAATTTGTCAATGAATCAATTTTGCATAGAAAGTGTCAATTTTGTCATAATTTGTCATATTTGTCATTCTTGATTTGAAATTTTCTTTCAAATCTCTTCATGCTAATCTTGTCATCTCTCCAATTTGTCTATAAATTGGATGAATTTCTTCAATCAAGGATCCTAATTAATTACATTTTTGAATCATTCTGATCAATCACTCATGCTTCTAGTATCCTTATGTTGTCATCTCGTCTTGTCAATCTTGCTTTCATGCTATACCTTTGCATTTGTAGGTGAGATCCACAAACAAAGCAATTTGAAGGAGAAAGAAGGACAATGGAGAATTTTGGAAGAGATATTCGCGTTTGTAATGGTTTGCATTTGGTTTAAATGTCTTATTTTCAGTATCTCTATTGAATGTTTTTAGGATTTGTCATTGCAATCTGGTTTTTGTGATTAAGCTAGTCTAATTTGCTACTTGCTTTGATGATTTCCAAATTCCTATCTACATTAATTGGTGAACCTGACGTGAACTAACCCCTTAACTGGTTTTTGAGTTCCTTTTGAGCTGATTTGCAGGTGAAAAACTCAAGAAACAGGGTGACCCAGAGCTTTCTGGACACTTCTGTGCCTATGTAGGAGGGATCTGCGCCTGTGTTAAGGAGACCTGCACCTGTGTCAAGGAATTCCGTGCCTATGTCAAGACAATCTACACCTATGTTGAGACATTCTGCACCTATGTAAGGCCAGAAACAAAGGTGAAAATCAGTGTTTTTACTTGGAAATTACTTTGTTTTCATTCTGTTCTTATATTTTGCTTTTCTTTGGTACTGATTCTCTATGCAGCACCTTGGCATTACGTGTGATGAAGACTAAGAATGAAACTACTAACAAATCTTATGCAAGACGCAGCCAAAGACTTCTATTAAAACATCTTGCATGTGATTTTTAGAGTAGTTGCACATTTAGTTTCCTAAAGGTTAATGAACACCATGCATGCTTTGATTGCTTTTAGTTTGTTTGCATGTTTTAACCCTTAGAATTGGGCCTGCCTCCCAATTTGCCTGGCACTTTGCATAGGCATTGGTGAGAGGGAACGACCCTAAGTGGTGATGAGTTGAAGCCAAGCTCTTCCGAACCACTCTAAATAACTGTGGATGCAATGAAAGTTGTAGACAACGGGTGTTGGAATGGTATTGTGATGATTTATTCATCGGATCAATACCCACCAAAACGGATGCCTTAACTAGAACCTTTTGTTTGTAGAGACCAAAAACCTTCTTTATGTTGGCTCAGGCATTGTGATACGCGCATGCCGAAGACACCTCTCATGTACTCCTTAGTTAGAGATAGAAAGTTCTTGGGAAGTGATGCCCCTTGAACTCAAAGCTTGGTATGCCCAAGAAGTGAGTGGTCTGTAAGGGGGAGCCAGTGCTACCAAGCATCTAGCTATCCGGCTAAGTGTTGTATTTCAAGTAGAGGATTCAACAGATATTGCCCTTGACAGCCATAGGATTTGTTGTAAATATGCTTGATTTTCTTGAGTCAAAGTCAAATAAACATTTTGTTTTCCGTGATTGTCAAAGGTTAAATTAAAAACAAGCTTTCAAAAAAGTGCTCATAATCAACTTAGATTTTCAAAATCAACAACATTCAACTCAAAACACAATCCGAACAAAGGTCCAAATTTGTCCAAATATTCATCCAACATTTGAACATGGTCGTCAACACATTAAATGTCTTTGTTTCAAAATTCATGTCACTTTAGGCTAGGTTTTGCATAGTCCCATTTAGGTCCTAAGGTATATTGTCATCTCCTTTCATTTTAGTCCTTTTCATTGCAAGCATCCTCATTTTGCACTTAGGTCCAAGATCATTTTTCCCTAAGTTTGCATTTCATTGTCATATCCAAGACAGGTTTCCATTTAGGTTGCATAAGTTGCATTTCACATATTCCAAGTCATTGGTCTTCACATTTCCTTATCATTGCATTGTCATACCATATCCTTAGATCATTTCCATATCATATCGTAAGTCATTGTCATAATCATTTTTTTCTTGCGTGTAGTCTCAAAAACTAGGCTTTGTCATACTTGAGTAATCCAAATCTTTGAATAAACCCTAAGTCATTGTTAGGAAGTCTAGACCTTATCAAACTTTTGTCTTTTTGTCATCAATATCATTTGGTCAAACCTAGCTTAGTATCCAAGCATATAGGGGAGACATTGTCATTTTGTCCTTTGAGGTCTAGACATCATTTCAACTTCCTAAGGGTCTCATTTTTTAGATTTGCATTCCAAAAAGTTTGTCAAAATCTTGAAAAACAACCAAAAACATAGGTTGCATTCTTGCCATAGATTGCATTTTCATCTATTTAATTCGCATTTAGTTGCATATCATACATCATCCTTGAAAAATTCCAAAAATATTGCATTTGCATAGTGACATGCCTGTTGAAACAAGGTCAAAATCTAAGAAGATGGGCGAACCAACATATCAACCCATTGACGACATATCAAACTCACAGTTGCAACCCAGTCAATCATTACAAATTGAAGGTTCATCGAACACATCATTACCACCATATGGAATGGTTCAACTTGGACCACCTCCATTATATGAACTAGTGTTTGTACCCATGAAACCAGGATATGGGAGTGTTCCACCAACACCAAGAGAAAATGCACCTTTTGATTGGAATCAACTGAACCTGCAACATGAAATTCAAACATTACATGAAGAACAAACTCTTTCACAAGGATTTGGTTCAGATCAAGGCATTCAACAAGAAACAAATCCAAATGTTTTACCAGATTCTTCATCAGATTCTGATGCTTCCGATGATGTTGATATGTTCCTTAAATATCCTAAGTTGACAAAAAAGATGGATAAATTCTTGAACAAGGTCTTTAAGATGTTCCCACAAAAATATCTTGACATGATGAGTAATGTGACCTCCTCAAATGAGAAAATTAATGTGCAAAAACAACAAGGCGGTGAGCTGTTAAGTTTCTCTCCACATCCAAATGAAGAAAATGTGCAACAAGAAACTCAACACACCTTGGTGAGTAAATGTGCTTCAAAAACGTTGACAGTGACTATTCCACAAAAGTCACCATTTGAAACAATAAATAATCCGTTATTTAATACAACACCTTTTACACAAGATCAAATGAAGGCCACACAAATATTGATAGTTGTCCCTCAACAAGAAATGATTCCTTGAATAATTACAAGTGGATCAAAATCTAAGATTCAAGAAAGCTTTACGACCGGAATGCCTGATCTTACCAATATCAAAAACAATTCCACAATGCAACAAAGTTCATATGTCCCATTAAGTTCAATATATTTGCCAAATACTCAAGTACCTGTTATGCAAAATATTGTGACAGATCCTTCGATAATGGCAACACAAAGAGATACAAATAGTGGTTTGCACCAACAACAAATGTTACAACAATTGAGTCATACACAAAAGGCACAATCGAATGCGCAAACAAGCAATGCACAACAACAACAATATCATATTCAACAACATGTTGTGGTGTCTTCTGCACCATTACAAGTTAATTCAAACTTGCAACCACCACAATGGATTGGACAAACAACACAGCAAGCAAATGTGAGTGCCATACCCCATCTCAAGGAGAAACAACAAAAACCTCCCAAACAATTTTTTTTGCAAATGATGGGATTTACATCGAGACAACAACAATTGGCACAAAGTCAGCAACTTCTGATTTGTCAACACCAACAACAACATATGCCTCCATATGTGCCAAGACAAACAAGTTATCATACTTCACAACCATAAATGATGTCTGTGCAATATCAACAACATCCTCAATTGCAATATCAACCTAGGCTACAAACAATGATTCCACCACAAGAAGCACAACAACAAGGTCAATATCAAGGCATGGCACAACCACCGCAACAAGATTTGTACCAAGAACATTATATACTGAAGACACCAAAGATGGCAATATCCGAGCATCAATAGCCTAAGGGAAACACGATGTATCGACAAAGAGTACCCACCAGGATCAATGATGAACCTCCATAATCTGACACAATTGCGCAACAGCTTGAGAAGTTGCAACGACAAGTCAACGCATTGGAAACCAAAGGAACAAAGAAATTGTACACAGATCAAGATTTATGTCCTAATCCATTTGACAAGAGCTTGTACATGCCTCCCTTCCCTAAGCATTTTGAGGCACCTAATTTTGAGAAATATAAAGGGAATGGCAATCCAAAAGACCACATTCAAGCATTTTTTGTAGCATGTACTGAAGTGAGTTATGAGGAAACATATTTAATGCGCTTGTTCACATGAAGTCTCACAGGACAAGCCATGGATTGGTATTCGCATTTGCCAGGGAATATAAAGACTTGGTTGGAATTGGCTCAAAAGTTTATATCTCACTTTGCATTCAACATTGACAGTAAAGTGACTATGTCAAATTTATGCAACACCAAGCAAAAGCAAGGTGAACCATTATTGACTTTCTTGCAACGATGGCAAAGCTTGTATAGTCATTCTTCCCTAGATATACTTGAAGAACAACAAGTGAACTTATTTATTCAAAATTTGGTCCTAGAAATGATGTATGAACTCAAATTGAAAAGTCCTAGTACCATTGAGAAACTCATTAAGAAAGGGATGAACATTGAAACTACTCTTGTAGCTAAGGGAATCATTAAGCTCAACAAAGATAGTGACAATACAAACAATTCAAGGGAAAAAAATAGATTTTGGTACAAAAACAAGAATGTCACTAATGATGGAGTTGTTGACGCAAGAGCGGTGAATGCAAATCAACCCCCGTTCACAATCAAGAAATTAAGTGCTCCTAATATGTCAACTATGGAACAAAATCAAACACCAGCAAGCAATGTTACTCAACAGCCACAATACCAACAACATCCTCAACAATATAATCAACAACAAGGTCAGCAGCAAAACCAGCAACGAAAACCTTTCTGATCAAAGGATGGGCCTCCTCGATAGTTTACACCATTGGGAGAGCCTATTGAGTTAGTAATGAAATAATTAATACAAGCAAAGTTTATCAAGTTACCAGATATCAAAGTAGAACCATTGGTAAAGCTGCATTGGTGGAATGATAATGCATATTGTGAATACCATCGGTCGAAAGGACATAAAACTGCATCATGTTTTCAATTGAAACATATGATTCAAGACTTGTTAGATCAAGGATTAATTGAGGTAGACCCGCCCAACGTGACCACTAACATTGATCATACAATCTTCAAAACTCCTTTGCTTGATCATGACAAGGGTAAAGCATCTTCTTCAAACTCTACCCAAATAGTGAATCTTAATTATGCCAAAACTGGTTATAACAATGTCATCAATTGTTTTCGAGCATCCAATGAGTATGTTTCCACCATAAGAATAAAGGGACAAGATCCTACTTGCGCAGTCACCACTCATTGATCCAAAATAGTCCTGAAAGGAGCTTCTACAATTCCTCCCAAATCAACTCCTACAAGCCAATATAATCTCCTAGATCATCTTGGAAAGACACCTGCACAAATATCAATTCTTGAGTTGTTGAAAATGTCCCCTATGCATCCCGCAGTCCTAGATAAAGCTTTAATTGAGTCCACTGTCCTGACAGACATTGATGTTGACCAATTTCAAGCCTGAATTGGACATCTAGCTATTTCCCAACACGTTGCCTTTTCTGATAATGATTTTTCTCCTGATAAGCTCCCTCATAATGATCCTTTACATCTTGAAGTGTTTGTTCATAATTGCAAGATCTGACGAGTCTTGATAGATCGCGGAGTAGGTCTTAACATCTATACCTTGAGAGTGGTCATTGGTCTTGGTTATACAGAAAATGACATTGATTCTTCCAGAAGAATAACAATCAAAGCATATGATGATGCTGAGCGTCCATTTAAAGGGGTAATTTCATTTCCAATCAGAGTCGGTCAAGTGACAAAAAACACTTTCCTGCAAGTCCTAGACCTTGATCTCCCTTACAATATGATTCTTGGCCGTCCGTGGATCCACGCAATGAAAGTAGTTCCATCTACTTATCATCAGTGTTTAAAATATCCTTACAATGGGACTGAAATAACAATTCCAGGAGATCATAATCCCTTTCAATTCTATGCTAATCTAAAAGATTCCCTGAAGCAACAAGTCCCAGTCAATAGCGAGGCCCACTCACATAATTATGTGGATCCTAATGAATTGTTAGATGTTGTCAAAGGAAAATTGAAGATACAAGACCAAGGATGTGGAGAGTATTCAATGGCTCAAACATTCCTCATTGGGAATTTACCAATATCTCCAAAATCACATGGCAAACCACATTTGTTGCAAAAAGAACCTAAGATAGTCATTCAATGTCATCCCCCCACTACATTTACCAGATGGGGTGAACTTGACAAGGAAACTTTGGATGATGATGTCATAGATTGGCTTTGTAAGGATCCCACTGAGACACCACCTATCAGGTTGCCAGTGGAGCGGTATGGCAAAGGGTTTACTATGCTGCAGAAAAAGGGATATGATGGTTGTAGTGGCTTGGGCCCTGACAAGGAAGGAAGACTAGAACCTATTATACCCAAAATGCGACCTCCAACTTTAGGGTTAGGTTTTGTACCATTGCGAATTGGACCCTCGTCTACCAAAGTGACCACATGTAGAAAGGGGCATGACTCTGATGATGAAATGACACCTAAGGATACCCGACCTGAAACTGATTCCAATGAATGGGAGTGGAGTTCCTTTTCTTCTAGCTCCTATGCCCTTGACAATATTTTCCTTGACCCTGATGATTTACCCATGGAAGACAAACATGAAATAACTCCCCCTCCTAAAACATGCCCTAATGCTTGGATAGAGTCATTATGGGACCCAAGCTCCGAATCAGATACTAGCAGTTCAAATAGTGATACCATGAACATTTACATTTTTACCATCTCGGTTCTCTCTCTCCTTACAACTGATGATGACATGCCTCTCGTCTATCCATAGCTTATCCAACATGACCAACAAGAACCACTCACATTAGATTGTTTTCAAAATGATGAAGCAATTGCTGGATTTCTTGGACTACAAGAAGGCATACCACAAGGTGATCATAAGGTAGGATTTACTATTGATTTAGATTCCATAGCATATTTTGGGGAGTCAACTCCATCTTCCAGTCATAAAAATGAAAAAAGAAAAGAAAAAGTAAAAAATCAAAAGAATGAGTCTTTGAGTGAAAACCATAAGGCACTCTCTGATCATGAAAAAGTAAAAATAAAAGACGTACCTGCGGGTGAAAACCTCTCTGAGGTGCCCAAAGGTGGAAGATTGGACATACCCCTATCAACTCAGGATAAATCAACATTGCTTGTGGAAATGACCGAAGAGATAAATTTGGGTACATCTGACAACCCTAAGGTCATTCATTTCGCTGCTTCTCTATCAAAACAAGAAAAGATAGATTTTGTCAATTTCTTTCTCGAGAAGAAGATCAGTTTTGCGTGGTCCTATGCAGATATGCCTGGCCTTGATCCAAAATTAGTCCTTCATCACTTGCCATTAAAATCAGATGCCAACCCCATCAAACAAAAACTCTAAAAGATGAATCCCCAAGTGGCTCTCTTGGTTAAGGTAGAACTAAAAAAATTATTAGATGTGGGCTTTATCAGACCCATTGATTATGCAGACTGGATTTCAAATTTGGTACCTGTTAGCAAAGTAACTGGGGGCATCAGAATCTGTACGGATTTTAAGGATCTCAATAAAGCATGCCCTAAGGATGATTTTCCACTGCCAAATATAGACATCATAGTTGACATGACTGTCGGATGTGAGATGCTATCATTGATGGATGGTTTTTCTGGATATAACCAAATTCGTATTGCTCCTGAAGATCAACATAAGACTGCATTCACATGTGCTTGGGGTACCTACTGCTGGAATGTGATGCCTTTTGGTCTTAAAAATGTTGGAGCAACATATCAAAGAGCTATGACGACAATTTTCCATGATTTTATGCATACTTTGATGGAAGACTATGTTGATGACCTATTATGCAAATCTATCACAAGAGATAGTCATCTAGCCATCCTTGGCCCCATCTTTGATTGAATGGAAACCTACAAGCTCAGACTCAACCCAAAGAAATGTGTCTTTGGTGTCATAGCTGGCAAATTATTAGGGTACATTGTTTCTCATAGAGGCATCAAAGTAGATCCTGAAAAGGTTAAAGAAATAATGGATATGCCTCCTCCTTCAAATCTACGTCAACTAAGAAGTCTGCAAGGAAAGTTACAGTCAATCTGTTGGTTTATAGCTCAAATGGTAGACAAATGTCATCCCTTCCAGCATTCATTGCATAAAGGTGTCACTTTTCAATGGACTAAGCAATGTCAATCAGCATTTCAAACTCTCAAGGATTATCTATTGTTGCCACCTATTCTAATGCCTCCTATAGAAGGGAAGCCATTTATATTGTATATTTATGCAACTGAAATGGCATTGGGAGTTCTCTTAGCCCAACAAGATGAGAAAGGCAAAGAATGGGATATTTATTATATCAGTTGGACACTAGTGGGCTATGAGCTGAATTATTCAACTATTGACCAAGCATGTTTAGCAGTGGTCTTTGCAACACAGAAGCTTCGACACTATATGTTAAATCATCAGACATTGCTAGTTGCAAAAATTAATCCCTTGAAATACTTGCTTAGTAGGGCAGCCTTGACAGGTCACCTAGCAAAGTGGGTTATGATCCTCAGTGAGTTTGATATTGAGTACATTGAGCGAAAGGCAATAAAAGGACAAATCATAGCGGATCAACTTGCAGAGGCACCTATTCATGATGATCATACCATGTTGACGGATTTTCCAAATGAATCAGTCTTTGCTCTCACATCTTCTAATGAATGGAAGTTATATTTTGATGGATCCCATACCAAATTCAGGTCCGAAGCAAATATATTGTTTGTCACCCCTCAAGGTGATGCTATTCCCAAATCCTACATAATAACTTTCCATTGTACCAATAATATTGTAGAATATGAAGCTCTAGTCATAGGACTCCGAGTAGCAATCCACTAGAACATCACACATTTGCAAGTCTATGGAGATTCCCAGTTAGTCATCCATCAAGTGAATGATGACTATGAAATGAAAGATGAAAAGCTTATTCCCTACAAGCATATGGTGGATTTCTTCAAGACAAAATTTACGACTATCCATTTCAATCAAGTTCCAAGAATGCAAAACAAGTTAGTAGATGCCATGGCAACTATTGCTTCCATGTTAAATATGCCCCACAATATGGACAGATGCAAATTTTTGGTCAAACAGTTGCTTATCCCTTCTTTTGAAATTCTGATAGCAGATGTGATGTGTGTTCTTGTTGGTCCTGATTCCCCATGGTACAATGCAATCTATCAATATTTGAAATCCCAAACCTTACCACCTAACCTCTCCTCTAACCAACGGTGAGCCTTCATCCGCCAGATAGCCAAATATGTCATCATCACCGACACCCTTTATCATCGTTCCTTTGACCACACCCTCCTCAGGTGTTTGGATTCTAACGAAGCACAAACAACTTTACATGAGGTTCATGATGGTATATGTGGGGGCCATTTCAATGGTCTGAGTCTAGCTAAAAAGTTGGTTCGTGCTGGGTATTATTGGCCCACTATGGAAAAGGATGTTCATGATTTTGTCAAGAAGTGCTACAAATGCCAAATCCATGGAAATTACTTTCATGTGCCAGCCCAAGAGCTTCATTCTGTCATATCTCCGTGGCCCTTTTCTCAATGGGGATTGGATCTTATTGGCAAGATTCACCCGACATCTGCAAATGGACACAAGTTTATCATTACAGCCACAAAGTACTTTACAAAATGGATCGAAGCTATTCCTATGACCTATATCACTGGTGTGCAAATTTCAAAATTCCTACTAAATTATATCATATGCAGATATGGGGTTCCCCTTGCAATTGTCACAGATAATGGGCGTCCATTTAAAAATAAAGATGTCAAGGAACTTTGTGAAAAGTTTCACATCCAACACTGTTTCTCCAGTCCTTACTATCCACAGGGTAATGGTCAAGCTGAAGCATCAAATAAAACCATCATTAAGATCCTGAAAAAGGTTGTCAATGACGCTGGTCGAGATTGGCATGTACAGTTGAATCCAGCACTATGGGCTTACCGCACTTCCATCCGCATACCTACTGGCGCAACACCTTATTCTTTGGTGTATGGTGTGGAAGCCATTTTACCCTTGGAAGTGGAAATTCCCTCTTTGCGTGTTTCCTTGCAACATTTGATTGATGATGAGACGCACAGAGTCTCTCAGTTGCATCAGCTTGAGATGTTAGATGAGAAATGTCAGACAGCCCTGACACATTTGCAAGCATATCAAAACCGTCTTCGTCGCTCTTATAATAAGAAGGTCAAAGGGTGACACTTCAAAGTGGGAGATTTGGTCTTAAAGGCGAACCTGAAGAATGCACAATCAACCGACATCATCAAAGGAAAGTTTGAACGTAATTGGGTTGGGCCTTTCATAGTTACTGCAATCTATGGCTCAGGAGCATATCAGCTTGCAACCCCAGAAGGTGAACCTTTGTCTGATCCTATAAATAGCATGCACCTTTGCAAGTACTGGGCATAGTTTTCTATCAGCAGTTCTTCAAATATGATCCTGAAAAATCAAAAAAAAAAAAGTGAAAAATTGAAAAATCAAAAAAAAGTGAAAAATTAAAAAAATCAAATAAAAAGTGAAAAAATTGAAAAGAACAAAAGTATAGAAAAATCATTCGCCCTCTCGTGAAAACCTGGCAAACAAGCACTTTGGGCAAGTACCATGGTAAAAACCTGGTAAACAGGCGCCATGTGTAAAAGAGTATTGCTCCGTCATCTATCATGACCCTGCAGCTTTATCACGTTTATCCTTGTCTTGACCCAATGTTCTGTTCCAGGCCTGTGATTGGTCAACATGATTGTCTTGCATACTCAAGTTTCCAGTCCTTGTATATATGTTTTGGTCCTGGTCGCTATATATGTCTTTAAAAATTTCATTGGGTGCGCACCCCTTGTCATGATCAATTACTGGAGCTTTCAAATTGCAAAATTTCCTGAAAAAAATCATAAAAATAAAAAAAATGTCCTGAAATAATTCAAAAACATTCATAAAATGTCCTGAAAAAATCCCTAAAAATCATATAATGTCCTGAAAAAATCCCTAAAAATCATATAATGTCCTGAAAAAATCCCTAAAAAATCAAATAAAGTCCTGAAAAAATGAACAAAAAAAATTGTAAAAACTCGAAAAAACAAAACAAAAATATGCCCTTTGTGCATAGATAGATCGTTGAGCATACATCCAATAGCACTCAATCACACATTGTGCTTTAATGAAATCATGCATTAAAAGATGAACTTTTCAATCAAACTAGACACTCAAACTGATTAAAATTGTCATATCAATCAATCAACATCAGTATCATTTGTCCTTGTTACTACTATCATGAGTCTTATACAAGGTGTGGTATACTCGAAACCAGACTGTGTCCTATCTTAGATGGGGTACCGCATTCCCTAAAACCAGATAGCATGATCATTCTTGTTTTCCACCTTTGACAATGGCAATCAGACTGTTTGTTTGACTTGGTCGAATTTGTGAGTCTTATCTTTTTACTGATTTATCTTTGGCTTCGATCATGTTCCTATGTTGTTCGATGATGTCACTGAGTGATTTAGAGTAACCGGGATGGTTCATGGTCCCTTTTGTTTTTATTATTGTGTTTGTTGTTTGTGGAATGTTTGTCACAAACTGGGGCAACTATATCATTGGGTGTCTGTGATAAGTACGTTCGCTCTATGAACGTCGCACATACCTCGTCCCTTGATGTATGCACCCTAGGGTGATTCACTCATTCCTTGTGTACGATGTGTCTGTCTTACGCAAAGGGATTGCATTATCGCTCTGGCCTTCATTGCCATGTTGCACTGCATCCATTTTGCCATATCAAATAAAGGTTCTCACCTACTTCTGTGCATTGGTGAAAGCAAGTTTTTCTTTATCTCTAACTGTGCTCTGTCTAACTTCTTCTTACTAACATTTCTTCTATCAGTTTGGGCAGTCAGTTTGGTCTAGATCTTTGATCTCCACAAAAAAACATAAGTTGCATCCTGCATTCACTGATTAATACATTTGCATTATATCAAGCATTTTATCCATTTCATATTATAAATGCATCAAAAAACACATAAAAAAAATATATTCATACATGTTCCACAATGGTACATAAGCCATCCATACATGGAAAGTACACATCAGCCATAACACATTGCATCCCATCATATAGCTGCATATCATATCATATATCAAAACAATATCGGAGTACAAAATTGGACTATCTGTCCTAAGTATGGTCCGCAGGCTGAGTACATGATGTCAAACTACATATGTCCCATCATAAGGAGCACGTGCCTCTGTCACTGGGTGCTTCCTCTATCCTCCTCATCCCTGGCATGTCTCAAGGATGATGTCCCTCTTGTCCCTAGTCCTGGCTATGGTGGTCTCCTAGGTCCACTCACCCCCATGCTGCTCGCTAACCTCTGCGAGCGTGACCTACTCTCTGTCCTCAATCGTACCCAATATGACACTACTCTCTGCTCTGGTGGAACTACATTCTCATATAGTTTCCTCCAATGGCATATCTCCTCCCCAGTCTCTACCAACATCTGTGCCATCTCACGTGCACTGGCATCCCTAATCAACCCAATATACTCAGTCACTCTCTGCTTCGCTTTTTGTGCCTGGGCTATTGTTGTATCTCAAGCCGCTGTAAGTATTGCTATCTCTGCTTTGAACTAATCCTACTATGTCCTCAAGATAGCATTCTATCTCTCTAATGTCGTAATGTGATCATGTTGACTCGCTATGGTGGCCCTACATATCTCCATCTCCTCTATGCTAGCTGTCTCCGGCTCTATGCGTATATCCTGCAATGACTCCAGATCAGCTGGATTTAGCTCATCCTCCTCATCCTCATCTTTGTCCTCATCATCCCCTTCGTCCTCCTCATCTCCCCCATCCTCATCTCTGTCCTCATCATCCCCCTCATCCTCATCATCTCCCTCATCCTCCTCATCCTCATCATCTCCCTCCTCCTCTCCAACAAGTGGGAATTCCTCCTATCTCCTAGGTACCAGAATATCAGGATCTGTCAATGGCACTAGTCGTCGTCATGCAAACCATCGCTCATACTCCTCTGTCATCCCAGCATCCACCACATCTGATCTTCAATCCCATTGTCTCTATTGTAGCTGGGTGAAGTCAGCATATGCTATGTGTGGCTGAATCATCCTCCCCCACTGACTCATCTCTCTATGAGATCGAGAAAAGTGTGCAGTTCCTCTCAGTACATCATGCCTCTCTCCAAACTGTCATCTGACTCTCTTTGCCAAGTACATCTCAATCACTCTCTGGCGGTTCACTAGTTGCCCAATCAAGTATCTCTCCTATCTGCAATACGGTAGCTCCTCACTATCATCTGACCATCCAGGGCAATCAAGATATGGCCTCCATGTGAACTCTCTCAATCTATCTAGCTCATGTCGCCAGTACAATATGTATCCAAAAGGACCCTGTCTCAATGTACCTCCATAATAGTACACATATGGTCGATGTGGTACTATCTGTCTCTCTACAATCGGTCGATATATGGCTATGTGCTCAAATGCCCATACCTGTAATAGTGTGACTCCACAACTCAAAGTTTGAACCCCCTGATATGCTATCTAATGCAACTAAAAACATAGCATGGCAAGCACACATGGTCCCCATGCATATACAATCCCCTCTATTGCCATCCACTCTAGCACTCTTCCCCATCCAATAGGGAATCCATGTCCTCGTCTATCACTTGCTAATAGGCATGCTATCACCACTACTATCACCACATATCGTTGATCATACTCTGATGCCATGGTCTCCCAGCCAATCTCCCTCTCTACGATATCTAGATCATCTACGTCGCACTTGAATAATTTGCACAAAGCATCTCTCCCTATCACTGGGTCATATTCTACCATCTCCCCATGAATCAGAATGCGGAGGATACGCCACACATCCTCTAGTGTCACCGTCGCCTCTCCTGTCAACAGATGGAATGAGGAAGTCTCTGAATGCCATCGCTCTGTCAATGCAGTAAGCAGTCCTGTGTTTGCCCTAATCTTGGGCATGAATGTAATATAGTATAATCCAAGTCTTGCTAATGTATCTTTGTCTGTGCTCCTGAGTCTATGTCACAACATGAAGCAGTCAGGTCTATTCTCCCGTGTAATCAATGGATACTGTCGACTCTGCATCACAATTGGGGCACAAATTTGTTAGTTTTAGGGTTTTCTCCTATGGGCTGCATTTCCTTGTTCCATGTACAAATCAAGGTGTTTCTTATCTATTTTGACCTATTCTACCCTTATCCCTCTTTTCGGGATCATCCGCGTGCTGTTTTTTATCAAATTAGGGTCCTAAGTGCACAACTGCACCTGTGTAGCATCAAGTTGCACCTGTGTACCCTACATGAGCATAGAACATCCTCACACAAGCACAGAATGTGCCCACACAGGCACAGATGTCAGTTAATCCCTTCCCTGTGGGCCTCGCAATGTCCCACAATCCAGTAAAATTCATGAAATTGACAATATGGGTTTTTGAGATACATACCGCTACTCCTGCGTTGTCTGATCGTCTATAGGTGCGTACACATTCCTTGAGGTGATCTGCCATTGGCATGTTCGCCATCTCTATGCAAGGGTCCTTTTCCAAAGCAACAAATCCTCCACTTTGGCCAGTGCAAATGAGCTCTTTTTCTTTCTCCTTATCTCATTTATAGATCTTTGTCAGTACCTAGATGGATGTGCACCCTCTCCATCTTATGTTGGTCATGGTCTTTTGTACCTTCCACTACTTGTCATTTGTGTATTCGACCTCCGATCTTTCATCTGTTTGCTCCAATCATTTTCTATCATTCTTGTCGATCAATTGGCCTCTTTTCTGGATGTTTCTGGCCAATTCCTCGAGGGGGCATGCATATGTCATTGTTATTGTCTGGGGCATTTTCATTATTATTCTTTGAAACAACACTTAGAATCACATTGTCTCAAAGAGGGGCAAAATGTAGACATCTAGAAATGGTCAACGCTTGCGGAGTCATACTTTAACATTTGCGCATTGCCTTATTTTAGGGTTCTTGCATCGCATAAACATTTCTTCTATGTTGTGCACTTGGTCTTTATTGTTTGTGAGCATCAAGTCCTTCTTCTTCATTCTTCCTTTGTCTCACTTTCAAATTTGGTCTTGTCGATAATAATCTTCAGTCATGATTTTGGTCGATCTTATCCTGTCGCATCAATGTGCGTGCTCATTTGGCATATTTTGACATCGTCAATTCGATTTCATTTTGGACATCGTCAATCCTAATCGATGATAGAATTAGGGTTTTGTCCTCTTGTCAATCTTGTCATCTTGCAATCGATTCATCATCAATCCTCATTCTTGTCAATCTTGTCATTTTGCGATCGATTCGTCATCGATCCTTGTCCCCTTGTCAATCTTGTCATCTTGCAATCGATTCGTCATCGATCCTTGTCCTAGTCAATCATGTCATTGGTGCGATCAATTTGTCATCGATCATTGTCCTTTTCAATCATGTCAATTTCGATCAATTAGTCATTGTTCCTCGTCAATTGGCACCTATCAATTTGTTCTCTTTGTCAATCTTGGTCAATTTGTCAACCAATCTCAATCATTTATCAACATTGGTCCTTTGTCAGTCTAAATCAGAATCATGATCAAACCTACATCAATTATCTTTTGGTCAGACCTAATTGTCGTCCTTGCATTTCTAATTCATCTTCTAGGGTTTTATGATTTATTCATTTAATCTTGTTTGTCATTTTCCCTCTAGGTTAAATTATTTATTTATTTATCCTAAGTCTTCTTGTCACAATTAAATTTTTATTTAATTGGCTAATTAACTCCCCCTCTTTTTGTGAATTAATTAATGAATGAAAAATTATTAATTAATTTACCTAATTTTCATCAATTTCTAATTTCCTAATTTCCAATTCACCTAATTTTCTATTTTCTCCTATTTTTCTAATATTTCCCCTAATTTCATGGGAATGACATAGCAATTTATCATAATTTGTCAATCAATCAATTTTGCATAGCAACCTTGTCATAATTTGTCAATCAATCAATTTTGCATAGAAAGTGTCAATTTTGTCATAATTTGTCATATTTGTCATTCTTGATTTGAAATTTCCTTTCAAATCTCTTCATGCTAATCTTGTCATCTCTCCAATTTTTCTATAAATTGGATGAATTTATTCAATCAAGGATCCCAATTAATTACATTTTTGAATCGATCTGATCAATCACTCATGCTTCTAGTATCCTTACGTTGTCATCTCGTCTTGTCAATCTTGCTTTCATGCTATACCTTTGCATTTGTAGGTGAGATCCACAAACAAAGCAATTTGAAGGAGAAAGAAGGACAATGGAGAATTCTGGAAGAGATATTCGCATTTGTAATGGTTTGCATTTTGTTTAAATATCTTATTTTTAGTATCTCTATTGAATGTTTTTAGGATTTGTCATTGCAATCTTGTTTTTGTGATTGAGCTAGTCTAATTTGCTACTTGCTTTGATGATTTCCAAATTCCTATCTACACCTGCCATGGGATCTCATACCCACACACTATCTCATCATGGAAAATACGTCGTAGTGCCTTAGTCCCACCCTCCTCAGTCTGCTCATACGGCAATAAAGAACCTGCTACGGGAATCTACAAAATCCTGTAATAGTCCTCTAGAGTGACTGTCATCTCACCAATAGCAAAGTGAAAGGTGCTCGTATCATTGTGCCACCTCTCAACGAGTGTTGTAAGTAGACCTCGATTCACAGTGAACCGAGGCATATCTAACAAAGATGATAAGCCGCATCTCTCAATAACATCCAGGTCAGCTTGTGCCAATCGTGGTATCAATGCCCAAGGTCTAGGAAACAGCTCCCGCAACTGCACCACTCCCAATCGCTCCTGTCACAAGCAAAACAAGTCCAATATCAGTTTCCACATCAAAACAAAGATATCAAAATCAAAATCACATCAAAAACCTGACACAATTTGCAAAAACTAATCAAGTTCCACATCATATCATTCCATATCAACTTGTAACACAACTCAAGTTTTCAAAAACCATATCAAAACTTGTAAAACAACTCAAGTCTCCACATCACATAAACTTGTAAAACAACTCAAGTTTCCTACCCATATCAGCTTGAAAAACAACTCAAGTTTCCAACCCATATCAGCTTGTAGAACAACTCAAGTTTCCAACCCATATCAGCTTGTAACACAAATCAGGCTCCACACATTTGAACTTTAAATAGTGCAAAACAAATCATGGTTCGATCAAAACAACACATTAATATCTACTTTAATAACTTGAAACAAATCACAAATTTAAACCAAGTTATATCAAAACTCATATTGGACAAATTATCAAAAACATGACCAAAGACACAGCAAATGACAAAAATCCATCCCCCCAAGGCAAAAATGACATTTTCCTATGTCATTTTCGCATTCAAAAATTACTAATTCTTGCAAAACCCAATCCATGCGCTAATTAAACTTGGCTGTGCACTAAACTATACCCATGCGCTACCCTGTTTTCGCCATGCGCTATTCTACCTACCCTATGTGCTAGATTAACTCTATGAGCTATCTTTTTTTCTCCATGCGACAACCAATCTACCCTAAGTGCTAAAACCGAGCCATGCGCTAACCTATCCCATGCTTGCGCTACCTATTCAACCCTATGCACTAGGTCTAACCTACGTGCTAAATCCCCCTACCCATGCGACCCCCTGTGGACCCTATGTGCTAGGTTTGACCTATGCACTACCTTCTTAACCCGAAGCGCTACCCAATGTTCATCATATGCTAACCTGAGGCTATGCGCTAACCTAAAACTTTCATGCGCTACCCTAAGCATTTTCGGATGCTACCCTAAATTAATACCCTATGTGCTACTGAATTTATCGTATGCGCTAACCTATGACCTCTATGAGCTAAAACGTTAAAACCGAATTTCAAAAATCAAAAATGGACCAAAAATGATCAAATAAAAAATCAAAAAGGGGTCAAAAGGGTTGACTTACCAGTGGTCCATATGCGGCAGGTCTCTGATGCCTTCGAACGTGCTCGAATCGATGCGTAGAATAGGGAATAGGCATTTTGTCTTCTCTCCAAAAGTCTCTTTCTTCAAAGTCAACAAGCACAAATAAGACAAAACAAAGCACTTTTTCCCTTTTATAGGGTAAAATGAAATTAGGGTTAGGGAAATGAGCATGTAATTTGATCGCGGCCTCCCTCATACCCTAAAGCACGTCAATTATCAGGAGATGAATCAATTTCAACGTTTCACCTAGCCAAACGCAATTATCAAATCAAATCAAATTTTTCAAAATTTTCATTCATCTCTTGAGGGGGCATTGTCACCATCATTTATCAAATCTGGGGCATCACACATCAAATCTAGGGCACGACATAAAAATCCATAAAAATGACATTGATCATAAAATCACAACGACACATCATTTTCTTTGAAATAACATGTGCACACACGTCACTTCAAAGAGGGGCAAAATGTAGATGTATAAAAATGACCATGTTCCTAAATGAATATTTTATGTTCATTTCTCTATTTAATTAAATCCAATTTAATTAAATTACCCACATTCCTCTATTTAATTAAGTAAATTACTCAATTAAATTCACTATACCATTTAATAGGATAAATTCATTTTATTCAATTAAAGCCCTTGTCCACTTTTTAATTAAATTCAAATTTAATTAAAATAGTTATCCTAAAATTAAATAAATCTAATTTATTTAATTGCCACCAAATTGAATTAAATTCAATTAAAACCTATTTTCCCTCACCCACTTGCAAACTCCTACACCTCCCACTTGCATCCTAACCCTCTTTCTAACCTCTTCTAGATTCTTCTAATCCTGATTAATTAACTCAAACCCATCCATTATCCCTTTTCTCTAAATTTGAGGAGGTCACTTCTCAAATTTGGAGCAAAGTCTTCAAAATGCATTAAAGCCTTTATCCATTCAACAAGCTAACTTGTTGAATACCCCCAAATTTGGAAGGACTCTTACAAATTTGTCCCCAAAGTCTTCATAACCATTAATGGTTAACTCAACCCTCTTACATGGTTAAAGAATTTCCATAAACTCAACCTCCATCTAACCCAAGGGTCTCATCAAGCATTTATTGCTTTGACCATGGTTATCCTTAATCCTTTGCACAAGAGTTTATCCTTTGGGTAAAAGCTTTATCCAATGGATAACCTTAACCTAACCTTAACCCTTAACCCCTAGGGTAACCATGAGGTCTTCTCAAGCATTTAATGCTTCTTACATCTCCTCTCAACCAACCTTATGTTGACAATTGTCACCATTTCATTGGTGCCAATTGCAAACATGGATTCCCAACTTTCAAACTTGGCCCTTGATTAAATCTTTCAATCTTGACCATCCATTGCCCTGTTTTTGCTATAAATAGAGCTCTCATTCCTCCATTTTTCAGATCCAAGTCTTTAAGCATCACACTTATACTCAAATCCATTCAAGCTTTCATATCTCATTTTATGCTCATCATTTAGCTTCTCTTTTAAATAGGAATTAATCTAAAAATGAAAATTTAGAGTATGTTCCTTATCATTTAGCTTAAATCATAAACTAATTTAGTATGCTAGGATAGTCTTGTTTACTAACCTTGTCATCTTATAGCTAGTCTATTGCATTTGTAGCATCATGCATAGTTTAGGATGCATCTCATCTTAAAATCAACAAAAGCATCCCTCGTTCTTGCATTTGCCATCCCTAAACCATTTTGCTCAATGATCTGAGAGCAAAAACATTGGTTTAAGGGACCATGCAAGATAGAGAACCATGGAACCATCCTTGGGAAGCTGAGCCATACTTCATGACTCCATAGCTTGCACCAAGAAGTCTTGTGGGTGTGTGAGCAAGGCTCCCTAGAGCTCCGTTTTTCACATATTGAGTTCTATCGACCCGCTTTTCCCACATACAGTTTCCATTGTGCTTCTCCAATTTGAGTGGTTGGTGGCTCTCAGGTATTGCACCAGTTTCCTGCATACAAATATTTTGAAGACTGTGATTCTAAAAATCTAGATTGAATTGAAAAAGAGAGGTTGAATTTATAGATTTTCAACACAAAGGGGGTGAGAAATAGAACTCAAGTGTTGATTGATAGACAACTGAAATTGATTCATCAGTGAACTCAATTGATTGATTTGTTAACTGAATTGATTGAGGAGTGAACTGAATAGATTGAAGAGTGAACTGGATAGATTGATTAGTCAACTCACTTGATTGATTAGTCAACTCACTTGATTGATTAGTCAACTCACTTGATTGATTAGTCAACTAAATTGATTGGGGAGATGACTGAATTGATTGATTAGAAGAGTGAATTGATTTTGAGTTAAAAAGGATGATTGATGAGCTAACTGAGTTAACTGATTTGATCAATTCATTCTGATTTTAGCATGTGTTGTAGAAATTTGAAATTGAATTGGATTTTCATTTTCAATTTGGATTTGAATTTGATCATTCGAATGTAGAAATGCGCATGAAATTAATTGAAATTCATATTTGGGGAAAATGTGAATTTGGTGATTTCGAATTAGGTGAAATGAACTGAAATTCAAATTTGGGAGAAATGAAATGAAATTGGATGGAATTAATTGAAATTATAATTTGGGGGATTGGAGGAATAAGTTAATTAATTTAAATAATTTAAATGAAATTATTTAAACTTAGGAAATTGAATTAATTAAATAATAAAGATTATTTAACTAAGGAAAATATTGTAATTAATTAAATAATTGACATTTAATTAATAATTGAGATAGGGTTAATTGATTAAAATGATTTGTGAATAGCAATAGAATAATTAGAAGTGTTGAAGGGTGATGATTAGAAGGAATAGTTAGTTTAATCAAATAATAAAGAATTACTTAATTAAATAGACAAATAATTAGTGTAGAATTAATGAGACATTTTTAGGTGTCTACAATGAGGATCATAATTATATATTTGATTTGGATACATGACATATTGGGTTGTTTCTATGGTGTAATGTGGACCAATTGTGCCTTTGAATATTGAGATAGATCAACTATGTGATTTGAATTGTTGCATCCAAAAATATACCGATGATATGTAATATATTGATGTTAAGTTGAAAAGTGATGTTAACCCGATTAATGATCAAAAATAAATAAACCATATTTTATGTTATTTTATTTTGTTAAGGGATTAAATTCTTATAGTGTTGATTGATGATAGTCATGTTAGATATAGTAGTTCAATATATTCAACTTGATTATGTTATATTAGATTGACGAGATATCATGTTACTAACAATGTTATTATGTGACCCCGATTCGGGAATGATCATATGTATTTTAGTTATATTATATTATATATGTATAGCATAAGTATTTGTTGTGTTTTGGTTGATATAGGTACAAGGAATCAACTCCACTTGGCTCCACATGTTTGAGCATACCCATATCCCTGATGGTGGTTACAGGAGATAGTACACTGGGCAATTTTGTTACACTTCCATACCCATCAATGTAATTTGGACTATTTACTTGATTGTATCTATTTACACCTCATGTTGCCACTTTAGTAATACCCAGGTGCCCTAAATCATATTTATGTAAGACTCATACAGACTGTTTGTGCATAGTCAGTCAATTGTGAATTGTCGTCAGGTAATGTGTATATATTAATGATATTTTAATATTGTTGAATTCATTAATATTTAATTGTGAAATGCACTTTATGAGTATTCAACTTGATGAGAATTTCATGATTTATCTTTTGGTGTCATTTTGGAGTTTATTTCATATTTGAGTTTTGATTGGATTTTATATTATTTTAAGTCCTCGCTCAAAAAGTGAGATTATAATATGAATTGAAGTTCATTTTTTAACACAATTTATTTTTCTCATTGTACTCTCCAAAAATGCTACCTTGAAAATTTAATTGAATGATTGTGAGATTTTTACTTGGAGGATTTTTGTGGGTAGTGGCTCAAAAGATTTTATCTTAGTGAATTCTATGCATTGTCCTTGAATTTCACTCTTTCCTGGTGTGTGTGGTGTGCATTTGCAGTTTGAAGTTTTGGCAAAGATTAAGGTCGAAAACTCTCATTTCCACTTTATTTTTAAATTAAAATGGTTTTATTCTGTTTCAAGTGGATTATTGAATAATTTAAGTCACTCTTTTAATTCCAAGTTTTTCATTTAACGATTGTTCATTTTGGTATGTTTCAATTTTGAAAAGATGAGTTTTTATATGGGATTATGCTTCCCAATTTTCTTTGGAATGTTGGAATGGTAATTTAAGAGTGTTTTTATGTTGTTGGGTGAATAAGAACCAATGGGTTTTCTCACATTTTTTATTTATGCATTTTGAAAATTTGAGCTTTTTGAGGTCCATCAATGGTGGATGGCTTCATGACTTGTTTTTGGTCCAAAATTGGGACTTGTGGAAAAGTGGATTTTGATGATAATAAATTGATATTATAATATGTAATGACATGTTTATATTGATTTCATCTCCATGATGTTATGGCTGAGTGGCCAATTGTATGCATATGAGTATATTAAGGATTGATTAGGCAATAGTGCCTTGAAAAAATAATTGGAACATGTGAAAATGGCAAGTGAATTATGGAATTGTTTTTTATTTTGATCCTTCATTCAATTGAATAGAATGAGTTTAATTCTATGTATTAGAGTGGGTTTAGGGAGTGGCTCCCATTTGTGTCTTCAACCTATAACTGGCACACTGGCAATCACATTTGGGGAGTCCTAATCAAATGGAAATTTAAAAAAAAAAAATTGGATTGGGATTAAACATTAATTAAGATAATCGGTGCCTTGAACATGAGTTGGGTGCTAATATGAGGCCAAGGATGTATCGGGAAGGCATGTCTACAAATGTAGGCGTTGGTTCTTACTCAGAGAGTTATGCCTGTACATGTAGCACTGAGATGCATGATTGTCATGATTCTCGTTTGTATAAGAGAATGCTCAATTTTGTGGGTGTGTCCTCATGAGAAAACATGATAAAACTCCTTGCATTAGCACTCTAGCATCTAGGTCTTGATAGTTTGAGTAGCACCTAATGGATTTATTGTTGCTTCATCTTTTTGGTTATCTCATCATGATATATGTCATATGAAAAATTTGGTCTTGCTCTTGTTGGTGCCTCATTTTCCTTACTATTGTCTATTGAGGATACTTTTTCTCTATTTTGGTGTTTTTCTTATTGTTTCTAAGGCATCATTTCTTACTTGATTGATGCTCTAGTATGATGTCAGTGGTGCATTGAAGACAATGTTTCTCTCTTCTTGTGGAATTAAGATTCTTGTTTAGTTGAGTTGTTCATGTTGAATGTATGCTCCATGTTGACATCTATGTAAGCCTATTACTTCCCCTTCCATTCTTATATGAATATTTGGGTCATGAGTGGCCTTGCAAACCACGGGTGGGGACCACTGGACTTGGATCATGATCGTCTTGGAGATAATTCTTCCACCATCTTCAACACATGTTCCTTCTCATTCTCTCTTTTTGTAATATTGTATTCATCTATATATAAAAACATGTCTTGTAAATATTTACTATGTATTTTATGGACACACTAGGAGGAGCTACATGTAATTATATCATATTGATTGAATTTAGTGTAAGCACTCTATGCGTCTTGGTGTTAGAATGAAACATAATGTATTCCTTGTGCATTCATTGAATTCTTATTTATTATGAATATGTTGTAGGAATGCTTCTATTAGTATTCTAAAATGAATTTAGATGTTCCTTGATTAGACTCAAAAGTTAATATACTCATCTCCTATTGCATCATGAGTCCTTGAATGGTTTAGTGTGGTTTTAGTGAATCAAAGTTATTTCGGGCTCAATCGGGACATCTTGTAGGGTGTTCCAAGGCATCTCAACTTGTTTTCTAGTTAATCCAGACATCCTTTAGTGTCATGGAGGTGGTTTTGGGAAGTTTTGGGTGAAGTGAGTATGTTTTTAGTTCACTCAACTCTCAACTAGCTTTCTAGCTATCACCCGAAGACTCAGTGGCACCATTCTTGTCTTGTTTTATCACATTTTTGTCCAATTCTCTTAGTTTAAATTTTTTTAAGTATATTTTGGCTTAACCAAGGGGTTTTGGATATCTGAGGGTCCAAATTGTCTAATTGAAAAGCTCTATGGTCCGAACAAATGTGTGTATAAGAGGACATCAGTGCATGTTTGTCAAACCGAAGGACACCATCGCGTGTTTGGGACACTTGTGCAAGTTAAGGACTTAAACACATTTTTCTAATGTTTTAAAGGCATGTTAGTGTCCTTTTGGGATAATTATGCTTATGACGGGAGGCAAGGTTAAATTGTCATTCAATTCAAAGAGGTTTTTGGGAGCTAGGAGTGTCAATTTGTGATCCAGAAGTATCCCCGGTCTATGAGCAATCTTGCATCAACCAAAAAATATTTCCTTTCAGTTTAGTTCTTGTTCAGTTCAGTGTGCAATTTTTTGTGTTCCTATCCGTAGGTGCCGGTAGTTGCTTGCTTTTCATTGCAGATCCTATTTCTAGTTTCTAGGTTGGTTCATGTGCTTGATTCTATATTTTTAGTCCATTTGGATTCTTTTCCAACTAGTTATCACTCCCGGTTGACTGTTTCTAGGTTCCAGGATAGTTCTTATGCTTTACGGTTGGTCTTCCTTCATTTTCGGAGCGGTTTCTTGGCATGTGGGTCTATTTGGGGTCTTGTCCAATGTTCTTTGGCATGTGGCTAGCCTTCCTACTGATCCACACTTCTTAGTTGTTATTTTCTAGAAGAATTTATTTCATTCTTAGGGCTGACCTAGTTACATGTTTCATTTTCCTGCATTGGTAAATGTAATTGTTTATGGCCAACCCATATATGTTTCGGAGGGTATATATAGGGTATTATGTAATCATTTGTAAAATAGAGGAAGTAGAAATCAGAATAAGGATTGAGATTCATGATTAGTGATCTGGTTGATTCTGAGAGTCCCGAATGGATTATATCTGGCTTGTAGCTTGCATGTAATCGGTTGACTACCAGATGTTCTATGATGATTGCATGTTGATAACCGGTGGGTTGTCAAAGGTTCTAAGATAATAATATGATTTTTTTCTATAATCTTGCTATGTTTTCTTGTTGTTTCCGTTGTGTTACTCTTGCTGCATAAGTCGGTCAGTTCTCTTTTGAGGGTTTATCAGTTATGGCTGCATCAATTGGTATCAGAGCAGGTTATGAACCGATTGGTGGAAGAGTTGTTTACGAATCTTGAGGCATTCCTTTGGGTGGATAGATCATCGATTGGAGGCAGGTTGCGCGTGTGTTCAATAGATCATCGAGTGAGAGGCAATTGAAATTGGTAGTCAGATCATCGAGTTGAGGCAGTTCACTAGAGTGGAAGAGGAGATGCTGCCTAGAAGGATGAACCCTCGAAGGGTAAATCAGATGATGGAGGACTTCAAGAATGAGGTGAGGAATGAAATCCAAAATGCATTGGCTGGTTTGTGAAGTAACCCTAAATTTGAGGATGAGTATGAAGAAGCCAGTGAAGAG
The DNA here is from genome assembly GCF_030272615.1 of Cryptomeria japonica. Classification (NCBI taxonomy): domain Eukaryota; kingdom Viridiplantae; phylum Streptophyta; class Pinopsida; order Cupressales; family Cupressaceae; genus Cryptomeria; species Cryptomeria japonica. Next base: position 428,424,783 of record NC_081415.1, read on the forward strand.
CTTGAAGTGAAAGAGGCTGAAGGAATGGAAGACATAAGAGAGGAAAGATTCCTAAGAGCAGTGGCACAAGCAAGTAAAGTTCATAAAGTGGAAGTTTTAAACTTTTCTGGAACACTAAACCCAGAGGATCTGATTGATTGGATCAGAGAGTTGGAGGATTACTTTGAGTTTGAGGATGTTAAGGACCCACAGAGAATCTGGTTGGCACAGACTAAGTTGAAAAGGTGTGTTTCCTTATGGTGGAAAGAATTGCAAAAAGATAGAGTGGAGAATGGTGAAATAAAGATCATCTGGTGGAGGCAGATGGTTGCAAGATTGAAGGCCAAGTCCATACTAGGAGACTATGAGTTGGAATTGTTCAAGAAGTTGCAAAATCTGAAATAGAGAAACATGACTGTGAAAGAGTACAGTGAGGAATTCTAAAAGGTAATGATTAGATCTGGACATAGAGAGATGGATAGAGAAAAGATGGTGAGGCACATAAATAGACCTACATTTAACATTCAGGATGAGATGAGTATGTTGAGGGTTTCCACAGTTGAAGAAGCTTACCAGTATTCTTTGAAGGCTCAGGAGAAGGTGAGAAGAAGATAGTCGAATAACCCTAGAGGGAAGGAGAGATTCAAGGGGTAGATGAGTAAAGAGAAACAAAATGTTGAAGAAGAATCAAAACCTAAGTGGAGTAAAGAATTGAAACAGAAAATACAGAGGAAAAGAAGTGGCAATACCAGCAAAGAATTTCTCGGCAAATGTTTCATTTGTTGAGAAACCGAACATAGATTTTATGAATGTAAGCAGGGAATGGCAAGAAGTTGTGTGGAAAATGAGGAACCTGGAAGTGAAGTTACTGGAACTGACTATGTACCAGAGCAAGGAGAATCCCTTATGTTCAGAAGAGTCATTATGGAGAAAAGCAGTGAAGATACTAGATCTACTCAGAGAAAGAGTCTTTTCTGGACTGTGTGTAAATCAGGTGGTAATTGTTGCAAGGTTATTGTGGATAGTGGAAGTACTGATAATTTGGTATTTGAAGAGATGGTAGTGAAGCTTGGGTTGAAGAGGCTTGAGAATCCTTGTCCTTACAAGGTAAGTTCGTTACAAGATGATCAAAAGTTAGAAGTAAAGGAACAGTGTTTGGTGAATTTTAATTTTGGGCCTTTTAGGGATGAGGTCTTGTGTAATATTGCATCTATGAGTGCTTGTCATATCTTGTTGGGAAGACCTTTGTAGTTTGATAGAGGAGATATTTATGACTGTAAAAGAAACCTAATCACTATTAAGAAATATGGGCAAAAGTTCACATTGACTTATTTGAAGGAGAAAGAGAAGGAGGTGAAGAATCTGAGTCTTGAGAAAAGTTGCAGTACTGAGAAACCAGTTGCAGAGGTTATACCGAAAGATGGCATGAGTCTACAGAAGGATATGATAGATAAGCCTGATGGACATATGGAACTGGATGAAGTCTTATGGTTGAAACAAATCAGAGTTGCAGAAGAAAGATAGTAGTAAGCAGAGACAATGTGCAGACTTGAAGCAAAGGAAGAGAAACAAAGGGAGTCAAGTGTTAGAGAATCTGGTTGAGATCTCGGAGGAACTAAAGAAGAGGTTCGCAGATAAGGAAGATTTTTGGATCAGAAATGAGCATGGGGTCTTTATCCCGAATCCTTTTCGATGTTCATGAGTTGCCTCTCATGGAACATATTTTTCTATCTGGGGTGTCTGATGCAGGAGCATCCACAGTCTATGAGCAATCTTGCATCAACCAAAAACTATTTCCTTTCAGTTTAGTTCTTGTTCAGTTCAGTGTGTAGTTTTCTGTGTTCCTGTCGATAGGTGTCGATAGTTGCTTGATTTTCATTGCAGATTCTATTTTCAATTTCCAGGTTGGTTCATGTGCTTAATTCCATATTTTCAATCCATTTTGATTCTTTTTCAGGTAGCTATCGCTTTCAGTCGACTGTTTCTGGGTTTTGGGACAATTCTTGTGCTTACCGGTTGGTCTTCCTTCATTTCCAGAGCGGTTTCTTGGCGTGTGGATCTATTTGGGGTCTTGTCCAATTTTCTTTGGTGTGTCTCCAACTTTCCTACTAATCTGCACTTCTTGGTTGTTATTTTCCAGAAGAATTTATTTCATTCTTAGGGCCGACCTAGTTACACGTTTCATTTTCCTACATTGGTAAATGTAATCTTTTGTGGTCGACCCGGATATGTTTTAGAGGGTATATATAGGGTATTATGTAATCATTTAAATGATAGAGAAAGTAGAAATCAGAATAAAGATTGAGATTCATCATTAGTGATCTGGTTGATTCTGAGAGTCTTGAATGAATTGTATCTATCTTGTAGCCTACATGTAATCGGTTGACTATCGGATGTTCTCTGATGATCGTATGTTGATAACCAGTTGGTTTTTGGAGGTTCTAAGACAATAATATGATCAATTTTTGTAATCTTTCTATGTTTTCTTGTTGTTTTCATTGTGTTACTCTTGCTGCATAAGTCGATCAGTTCTCTTTTGAGGGTTTACCGGTTATGGATGCATCAATTTGAATTTTTTTAGATATGTTGAAAAGTTAGCGATGTTAGGTAACCCTCAGAGAGGTCTTGATTTAGTTTATAGTGATTTTTATGGTGACAAGGGTATCTTATTGCAATTAGGGTTTCATCAGTGCTCATCGGTGACCTTATAGTAGGTATTGTTTGTCGATTTAGGCTTTGTAACTTTGTGGATTATCTTGTGTGATCCTAAACACCTTAGTGACCATGTACTAGGGTTTTGAAGATCTTTACCCTTGTTTGACTAAAGTTCCAAGTTTTTATACTTTCACATGTGCATTGTCGATTAATGATAGTTTGACCTAATCTTGAGGTTTGAGCTTAATACTTGTTTGAGTTGCGTATGCTTACACTTGAGTACTTTAAAAAATATATATTTCTATGAATTCATTGTGTATTTTTTCATATCCTCTTGTGTTACTTGGCAAGGTGTTACATCTAGTATCAGACCCCATGTTGCAGCACTAGGATCTATGGTTACATTGTTTCCCATGAAATTGATGTTGTCGGTGCATAGATTGTTGTTGTATGGAGCCTAATCAAACTTGGAGGTTAATTTTTTTCCACTTTTATCGGTGCAATTTCCCCCCATATTATTGAACAAGGGTTTTGGGGCAGCGCCCCCAAGATGGGGTCAAGGGGCAGTGGGTGTTATTTTTCTAAAGGCTAACATATTCTATTGGGCCCCCATTTTATCAAGACATTATTTTATAAAGGCGTCAAGTGCTACTTTTCTATTGGCTAACATATTCTAACCCTAATTTTGTAATTGACATAAGCCTTGACAAAATAGCTAAGGGTTGGGGTTTTTTCGGTAGAGGGAATTTTGTAGCATTTTTGCAGTGGTATCAAGTTGCAAAATATTGTTGGTTGTAATCAATTTGATTTACTGGATAATAATATTAGACTCTTTGTTTGGTGGACATAGCCCGACTTTGGGTGAACCACATTAAAAATTGTCTCCTTATTGTTATTATTTCTGTGTTTTTATTCCTCTATTTAACCTTTATCTACATATAATTGGTATTTTTTGCATGCAATTCCTAACATAGATGTGTGAGTGTCTACATGGTGAGTTATCTATTAGCTTGTTTCTTGGGTTCCTTGTGTGGCATTTTTGAGAGTTCGTGATGAGCCAACCCAAGTAGCATGTGGGGGAGGAAGAGTACCTCATAGATCTTTTGCACCTATCTGGGATGGATAGATACCCCTATATGAGAGCCTCTTGAGAAGGCTAAGGATTGGTTGTTGGTGTGTTACTCCTTGTGTGTGAGATCTTGTTGGCCATTATGTGTTTGATGAGCATGGATGCTTTCGGGGAAACGGATGTGTTACCTTGTTTAACCTAGCATGATATTTAGTGATTGTATGTTGGTTAGGGTTAATTTGACCCTTATGTGTGTTCTGAGGAGTTCCCTCTAGTGTGTTGGTTTCCTCAATGACTGATTCTTTCTTTTGTGGATGTTTAGAGGCCCTTAAGTATATATGTTGCTTATGTGCCCCTAGTGGGATGACTTGATTGATTTCCTCTTTAAGTTGACTTGGATGTTAATAATTGGCTCCTTATTTAGCATTTCATATCACATTATGTAATTATTGCATTCAAATGTGGTAGAGATAGAATTTAAGCATGTTTGTGATATTTTGATATTGTTGTGCTTGCATTGAAATGCATTGTGCATTGGTTTTAGAAATAAGGTATCATTGCATATGTAAGACATGATCATAAGTGAGAAGTGTGTAAACCAACATAGTAGATCAATTGGGTTAAGGACCTATGTCCCCAAATAGCATGGTATGTTTCAATTGTATGAGTATCTATGTAGCTTAATTGCCTTATACCATCATGAACTTCATTGAATTCATTTGCACCATGTGTATCTTGTGTTGTGAGCCATGGCATCACGTTGTACTTACCTTTTATAGTGTGTCATAAATTTTTCTAATAAGGGCATGATATTGTTCGACATTGTTGGCCATGACTTGGTGTAAACCTTATCTTGTTTAGTGTGCAGCTAGTATTGTTAATATAAAGTTCATTGTGATACCCTAGTGTTGATATGGCAAGGTGCACTTGTTGAGTTGTGTTTGTAAGCATGTGGATCTCATAATATTCTTATTGTGATAGTGATTTTAATGTGAGTTTATGCATTCCCTATGAGGGTAATATCTATGTGAACAACTGTTAGTTACCATTGTATATGTCAATGTGTAAGAACCCTTCTATTGAATTCATGGTGTGCTTTGGAGTAGCCTTGTGTTGCGAACATGTAATTAAGGTGGATATTGTGTATTAGACCATTGTGATTATAATTACCTCATGGATGTGATATTTTAAGTGAACTTGAGTTACACATTAAATGTGTTTCATACGGATGTGATAATACTCTCCCCTTGCATAGGTCTTCTTGCATAAAGAAACAATTGCATTGCATTAAAATAGTAAATGTTTGCAAGTGAGTAGGAAACATTATTGCATGTATTGTTGCATAAACATCATTTAGTATTAAATTTTAGATGACTTAATTATTTTTCATGCTTGGGTACATTCTCTAACACATCCTAGATGTTGCATATTTGGGCTTTCATGCAACAGTTACTCCCTCAAATGTGGTTAAAATTAGTCACTTTGTTTTGTGAATTGTTTTGTGTTTGATTATTTATTTTGGTTTTTGGTGAATTGTTCATGTGTTGTATAAGCTATCATTGAATTTTTAAATTTTCTGATGCCCAGACTAGTCATTGATCTCTTATCTCTAGCTATTTTGTGACCCTTGTCACACTTGATTTATTGTTGAAATTGTTGATGTTCTATGATTTAATGTTGAAATTGACATTCTCCCCACTTGAGTTTTCTATTTTTGAATCTTATGGTGACTATTCCAAATGGTCCATACTATTGGCTCTATTTCATTTTGTGTTGTCTTATGTCATGTTCAATTTGAACCCCTAATAGAATGTACAAGGGAGAATATCGCAGAGAATGCACCATATGTGATTGTCGGTAAGTTAGAACTATAGTTAGATAGAAATATTAAAAGATGTTTTCCAAGATAAGATGTGATTGAAACCTCTTGATCTATATGTAAATTATTAATATATGTGTGATCAATCATATTGGATATTATGTGGAATATATTTAGGTGTTCAAAATATGCTTATGATAATTCTTGTGTGAACTCTTTCCATGTGATGGATTATGAATGAAGTGTAATCAAAATATCTCAATTTTCTTCTTGTATTATTGCATAAGCTCATGTTGGTGATAGTATATGGTTGGGTATGACTTAGTCAACATGCAATGCTTATTCTTTCTTTTGTGGCCTTGAGACCATGTTTTTGCTAGTGCTTGGTACTCTTGGAGTGGTTTTAGAGGTGTTTAGTACATCATTGGTCTTGTTATTTAAATTCCTTGTGGGTACTCATCATGTCACCTTAGATCTAGATCCCCTAACTACACATATGGTTGACATAGTGTAGGGAAGGGAAGTGACCTTAATATGTGTGTGTGTGTGTGTGTGTGTGTGTGTGTGTGTGTGTGTGTGTGTTGAATTTGAACCTATTTATAAACCCTAATAATGCCAACTACTTCTACAAACTAATTCAACATGAAATCAATAGAGAACTACCATGCATTCAAATAACAATGAAATAACAAAGGTTATACCATTCACACACAAAGTAGTCTTGTCTATTGGATATCATTGGCATATGATGAACCGGCATGTTGTCATTGATGTCAATAAGTGTAAGTGAACTAGTATGTAGATTGAAAGAAGTTGGTGAACTGGTATGAAGAGGCATGAAGAGATGTAGTGAACTGGTGTCTGGATTTCACTAAGTGTGACTATCGGTTGGTAGTCTCAGCTCTATGGTTATCGGTTTGGTGATCCAACATATGCGATGCAATAGATGATACTCTGTGATGAGTTAGCTAAGAGATGTGAATGAGAACGAGGTGCCACGTCAGCTTTGTGCATGTGAAGGATTTCCTTGAGGATCTTGCATGAGAAGATCGACCACATTTGAAGTCTACCTCGAGAATGATTATTCTTCTTAGTGGTATGAGAAGAAAGTGTGATGGGTTACTAATTCCCATGTGCGGTGAAGAATGAACGATGCAGATTATCTTGTGATCTGTTTGAAATTGCAATGCTCTATGCAATGTGTTTGGACGGTCAGGATTGGACCCCTTGTGTTGTAAACCTAAGATTCCTAGGGTTTAGGGTTTATGCTACCGACCTATCCATTGTCTATAAGGTCGATGATGTTTGTTATTGTAAAGTTGTTGGCAAATGTTGTGTGTATCTAAGTGATGAGATACTTGCTAGACCAGTAAGAGGAAAATTGCAGAATGTGATTGTAGAGTAGAGGAAATGAAGAGGATCTGACTTGGCATGTAGTGTTGTTATCAGATCAGAAGTTTTACCTATTGTCTTCTAATCATTTCAACAGTTGGAAAATCCCTTTACCGGGTACCTTTAACAGGCTTATTGTAAAACCTATAACCAGGTGACTCAAGATCATTGAGCTCTTCAAATCCTCTAGCGAGGTAACCTCCAATAGGGTTTCAACCTTTAACAGGGTATATAGTCATCCCTTAATCGGGTGATCTCTAACAAGATCGGTTCCTAGCAGAACCTTATTGTAAAGTCTTTAACTGGACTAGGCTCCTAACAGGGTGAGCTTCAAAAGAGTTCAAAAACAAGCTTGTGGGTATTCATCCCCACCCTGGTTTTTCCCATTTGGGTTTCCACGTGAAAAATATGTGTGTTATGTGCTATGCATTTTTCATGTGATGTTTATGAAGTATTTGGTTGAAATATTATGCATGCAAGGTTAATAGGTTATGGTATTACTAGTATACGTGCTTTGTGAGGGACTTTGATGCTTTATCTCAGCAATTCCTTTGGTCTGGTAGTCTTCTTTCCTCGAAGTGGAGCCTGGTCAAGTGGGAGAATGTGTGTAGGCCGAAACATGCGGGTGGCCTAGGGCTTCGCTCGATGGCTCTTGTTGTCACGGCTTTGGCTGCTAAATTTTACTGGAGATGGTGTAACAGTCAAGATCAAGAGTGGGCCAAGATTCTTACCCTTAAGTACTTTCCTGGTGCGGATTGCTCTGAGGTACCTCGTCTTCCTTTGGTGGGTAAAGGCTCCTGTATTTGGGATACTCTTAAGAGGGGTGCCCAACTTGTTAAGGAGGGGCTCTTCTGGATTTGCAACAAAGGCTCAGATACTCTATTTTGGCAGGATTCGTGGGATGGTCATCCTCCCATTCTTTCTAGTTTTCCCCAGCTCCTCCCCCTCTCCCAACATTTTATTAATGCTAGATGGCTTAAGGTGGAGAATTTTAAGTCCGTCAAGCGTCTGGGGCAAGTTGAGATTACTTGCTGGAAGGACTCTCAAGAGTGGCCGATGGGTGGCTTTGATGAGGACCGAGCCCTTCTCTCTAGAGTTCTGGAGGATAGGTTTTGCAGCTCTCTCAGTGGGAGGGACAGCTTGGCTTGGAATCCAAGTCCTAAAGGTAAATTCACAGTGGCTCAAGGCTATGCTATTCTTGACAGGAACCTTCATGGCCTGGCTGAAGTGCACTGGTGGAAGAAGGTTTGGAGTAGTTTTTCGTGGCCCAAGTGTAACTTTTTCTTATGGTTGTTGGCTCAGAAGAAATGCCTCACTTGGGAGAATCTTCGCAAACGAGGTTTTCAGGGACCTTCGGTTTGCGTTCTTTGTTCGCACAATGAGGAGTGTGTCTCCCACTTGTTTTTTCTCTGCCCCTTTTCGAGAGAGTTATGGCATAGATGGTGGGAGGCTTGGTGTCATGGATGTATTCATGCTACTTCTCTTATAGATTTCTGGGAAAGCTTGGGCAGACCTCCAGCGAAGACTTCTTTCTTACAGGTTGCCTGGATGGTTGGTCCGATCTTCATTCTCTGGAACCTTTGGCTGGAAAGGAACTGGCGAATCTTTTGCGATTCTAAACTTGGAAGCTCCCAATTGTGGAAGCTGGTTCTTAATAGGCTCCAGGAGACGATTTATGCTAAGTGTGATATGTCTGTTAATATAGATCCTGGGGATCAAGATATTGTGAGGAATTTGAACCTGGGAGACAATTGTCGGGGATGCACCCCCAGAAAAAGATCGAGCCATGGTAAGCAGAGAGTGAGTAGAGATGGGAGGTGGTCTCCTCCCTCAACTAGATTCTTGAAGATCAATACAGATGGTTCTTCTCGGGGGAACCCTGGTCATGCTGGCATTGGGGCTATTGGTAGAGGCGTTGATGGTGGTGCGGTTTTCCTCCTCTCTGTTTACAAGGGTCAACATTCTAATAATCTGATGGAGGCCCTAGCTATAAAGACTGCTATTGAGCGAGGATGCTCGTTAGGATGGCGGAAGATCATCTGTGAGTCTGACTCTCAGATTGTTGTGGACATGTTGAATAACCAGAAGTTGGAAGATGTTAGTTGGCAACTTGCCTCTTTGGCCAGACAAATTCTTAGTCTTTGTAGTTCCTTGGACTCTGTCTCATTTCGTCACATTCCTCACGAATGGAACAGAGTGGCGGACTGCCTGGCAAAGTGGGCTTCTGAGAATGTGGGTAGATGGGATATTAATGATAGGGATGAGTTACCTTCTGAGTATTGTGAGATCATTGATCAGATGGTACTAGAGGACAGGACTAGGTAGTTTGTTTTGGGCCTCAGGCCTTTGTTCTGTAACCTGATTTTGTTTGAATAAATTTTTACCCCTCTTGTTTTCAAAAAAAAAAAAAAAATGGTATTACTAGTATACCACATGTATATGTTTTTGGGTAAAGTTGATATCAAGTATTGATCATATTTGAAGTGATCGGACTTATCAGTTTATGGTATCTAATGTCTTACTATGTTTAACCAGTGTTGTCATGGTTAAGTTCAGTAATGGTGACAACCAGTTGGTATTTCGTTAACTAGATAAGTTGTTGAGAAAGTTTTTGCCTATATCGATTCACCCCCCCCCCTCTCAATACCGGTTGGGGTATCTGTTGTTCATCATTATTCATCATTGTCTTCATTGTTCTCCTATCCTCCGTGATCTTGTATTTGGTATGGTTTCTCTCATATTTGTGTTGCACTTGCACAAGAACTCAAGGAAGAATGGATATCGTTGTGATGATGTAAAGCTATGATGCAAAGATATTGTGATGATGCATGCTATAGTGATTTTGACAAAAGCTAAGTACGCTCCAAATATGCTATATGAAAAATGAGAGGAGGAAGCCTCTTTTATAGAGAACATCCTAAAAATGGAGGGTTAGGATTAAGAGCTTAAAGGATGAATGAAGAGCTAGGATTGAGGAGTAGGTATTTAGAAAGATGTGTTGTCATGTGGATAAGAAGAAAATACTAAATGAATTATTTAAATAAATAAAAGTATTTATTTAATTAATAGAAGAAGAGACAAATAAATTAATTAAATAAAAATATTTATTTAATATGGGAAAGAGAGAATGGGATTAAATAAATAATAAATATCCATTTAAATTAGAAAGAAATGTTTAGTGAATTAATTAAATAAATTAAAAGTACTTATTCAATTAATAGTGAAAAAGGCTAATAAATTAGTATATATATATATATGTATATATACTAATTTATTTAATAGTTCTCCTTAGTAATTTATGTGGTTCCTAGCTTGAAGCCGGAAGAGGATGTAGTTCTTTTAAGTGGAATTAGTTATCTTGGGTGTGGATGAAGACCTTTGTGAAGGTTCTTCATCACCTTGGTGATTGTGAATTCATGACCTAAGATGGGTTGTTTAACACTTGTTCAACTCTAGTTGAGCATTCAATGGTATAAAAATATTATTTTGCTCTTATGCCTTGTGGTTAGTTAGTATCCATGTGGCCCTTCTTGCAGAGATTAGGGTTGTTGAGTCTCTGTAGTGTGGATGCTTTTAGTTGTGAAAGGTAATTTCTTCATATTCATGCCTATGTGTGCCCTTGTGTTGGTCTTAATTTCTTGGAAAGTGAATGTTGTAAGGAAGTTCTCACAATTACGGAATAATGGTTGAGAAAATGAGACCTATGAGATTAAGTATGCTCTAGATGAGCATGGTGGTGTTTTTTTGTCTTGCAGGAAGATGATCTTCTCCCCTTGTTTTTGGGTTGTAGCCCTAAGAGTTTCATGCTTTGGTTCAAGAAGAGACCCTAGAGAGCTCAATTTTGTGCCTAGTTACCTTGTGGAGAGGTAAATTTGTTAGCATTTGTGTTGATTTTGGTTCAATTGGTGGCTAGATGGAGTTCCCAACATCAACTCAATGGATCAATTGTTGATTTTTGTGATTTGTTGATTGCTCTTTTGGACATGTTGTGGGTCTAGTTCTTAGTTGTAGTAATGCTTAGGGAGAGAGTTGTGTGATGAGGTCTAGATTTGTAACCGATTCGATCGGTTGTTTTTGTGTGATTGATGTATTTGTTTGATTGTGCACTATATGTGCCCTATTCTGGTGTATTTCCTCTTTTGTTTCCTCTTTTGCATTGCATACTTCATGATGTTGACTTAGCACTATGCATGTGGTTGTGCCAATTGTAGTTTGGATGTGAGTCATTTTTGTGGTGCTTTGATCCTGTTATGGATACTTCATTGTTGCAGCATGTAACTTTTAGTGCTTATCTTATGCTCTGTTTTAATATATATTCCATGATAATTTTGGGCCAGTGATGTGTTCAATTGCTTCCTGGTGATCATGATTATGCCATTGCATTGAGATGCATGCTTACTTCTTTTGTTTGGTTGTGAAGGCCATTATTATATATCTAATTTGTATACATCACCTATTGGGTTGTTTCTATAGTGTAATGTGGATTAATTGTCCTTTTGATGATTGAGATAGATCAACTATGTAATTTCAATTGTTGTATCTAGAAATATATTGATGTTAGGTTGAAAAGTAATGTTAACCTGATTAAACATTAAAAAGAAATAAATCATATTTTATATTATTTTAGTAATAGATTAAAATGCTTATAGTCATGATTGATAATAGTCATGTTAGATGTAGTAGTTTAGTATATTCAACTTCATTATGTTACATTGATTTGACAAGATATAATGTACTAACAATGTTATTATGTGACCAAGATTGGGGAATGACTATGTATTTCAATTATATTATATGATATGTAGATGCACAGATATTTTTTGTGTTTTAGTTGATGTAGGTATAGGGAATCAACTCCACCTGACTCCAAAGGTCTGAGTGTGCCCATATCCATGATAGTGGTTACAGGAGATAACGCACTAGCCAATTTTGTTACCCTACCATACCCATTATCTTAATTTGGACGATTTATTTGATTATATGTGTTTACACCTCTAGTTACTGCTTTGGTAATGCCTAGGTACCCTAATGCATATTTGTGTTATCATCTTATGCTCTTAGCTCTCTTCTATCCTAATGATGGATCATGGAGTGTTATCCGAAATGTTGATACAAAAAACTCACACAATCTAATCCAAAAAGAATAGCTTGATGAAATCATGGATTATGGAAATCTGATATCATTACTCATAAATATTGTTTGTGCATAGTCAATCAATTGTGAATTGTCGTCATTTAATGTGTATATATTAATGATATTTTAATATTGTTGAGATGATTTAATATTTAATTGTGAAATGTGCCTTATGAGTATTCAAATTGATGAGAATTGCATGATTTGTCTTTAGGGGTCATTTTGGGGTTTATTTGATATTTGAGTTTTAATTGTATTTTATATTATTTTATTTACTCTTAAAAAGTGAGTTTATATTATGAATTGAAGTTCATTTTTAAACACTTAGTCTATTTTTCTCAATGTGCTCTCTAAAAACCCTACCTTGCAAATTTGGTTGAATTATTGTGAGTTTTACTTGGAGGATTTTTTTTGTGTAGTGGCTCAAAATATGTCTCGATGAATTCTATGATCTATCCAAAAATTTCACCCCCTCTCGGTCTGCAGTTTTGACAAGTTTTGAGGTATGAAACCCTCATTTCTCCTTTGTTTTTAAATTAAATTGGTTCTAGTTTGTTGCAAGTGTATTATTGAATTATTTAAACCACTCTTTCAATTCTAATTTTTTCATTTAATTATTGTTCATTTCGGTAATGTTTCAATTTTAAAAATATGAATTTTTATATGGGGTTATGATGCCCAATTTTCTTTGAAATGTTGGAATGGTAATTTGAGAGTGTTTTTGTGTTTTTGGGTGGATAAGGACCAATGGGTTTTCTCAAAATTTTTATTTATGTATTTTGAAAATTTGAGCTTTTTGAGGTCCATAAATGGTGGATGGCCTCATGACTATTTGGTCCAAATTTGAGACTTGTGGAAAAGTAGATTTTGATGATAATAAATTGATAGTATAATGTATAATGACATGTTTATATATGTAAATTTCATTTTGGGATTGTATTGGTTCTGTCTCCATGATGTTATGGTCGAGTGGGCAATTGTATGCATATGAGTAAATGAGAATTCTGAGGCAATAGTGCCTTGAAAATAGAATTGGAAACATGTGAAAATGGCAAATGAATCAAGGCATTGTGTTTTATTTTGATACCTCATTTTATTGAAGGGATGAGATTAGGTCTAGGTATTAGACTGGGTTTAGGAGTGGTTCCCATTCATGTCCTCGAATAATAAGTGACACATCGGCAATCACGTTTGCGAAGTCTCTTAATAAAGTGGAAACTTAAGTAAAACTTTGGGATTGCAATTAAACATTAATTAAGATAATTGGTGCCTTGAACATGTCTTGAGTGCTAATATGAGTCCAAGGATGTATTGGGAAGGCATGCCTTCACATGCAAGCATTGGTTCTTACCCAGAGAGGTATGCCTGGACATGTAGCGCTAGGAATTCCATGATCTTCATTCTCGTTCATATGAGAGAATGCTCAATTTAATCTAGGAGTCCAAACTCTCCAACTAGGAAGCTCTTTGATCTAGACAAATGCACGTATCTGTAATGGGTGAAAAATAGGGTTTCCATCATTAGATGTAGTGAAACCCACTAATTTTTCTTAAGGACTGTTACATCAGGGAAGATAGGAATTAGATAGATCTAAACCCAAGAGGCCTAAATACTGATCTAATTCTAGGGGTATTGGATGTGTCTCTTCTTTCCCTTGAGTTGAGTTGAATTATTGAAGATATTGAAATTAGGGTAAAAGTGCTGAAAATGAAGGTAAAAATGTGAAAACAGTAAGCTACAGGTGTTGGATTGAGCCACAGACCTAGATCTGATCAGCATAAGCCATTTTGGACCTATTACCAAAAAAAGCTCCTAAAAAGTAGGGACCATTTTGCCCATGCTCTGGTCCGTCGAACTTTTTCGCACTCCAATGGGGGATCGATTTGTCACTGTAAATTATACTTATTTTGAAGATTATAACTTTGTGTACCTATTTCCTGCACATAGAAAGAAGTGAAAATAGGTTGTGAATAGGGGTTTTACTAATTTAAACCCCGGTTTAGGAATTAACCTTGAACAAAATGTTGCAAATACTGGAATAAATGATGGAAAGATATACCTCAGATCTGCAATGACTGATAATGATGCTTTTCTTCTTCAATGTAATCACATACATTGTATGAAATGGTATGAACATGACAAAACCCTAATCACACACACATGCTTGCATATGAATGATGTAATGTTGTTCCACAATGGACAAATGAAGAATATGTAGCCTTGAAGATCTCTAGAAACACTTGATGATTAATGCTTCAATACTTGAATGATAGATTGCTTCAATTTGGATTGATTGGACACCCTATGATTCTCCTATGATCCTCCTATATATTCAAATGAGAGGAATGGACCTCCTTATATACTTGCCCACCAAAAAACACCTTAATTTTTTGACAAAGGCCAACATGGAGATCACAATCCCGATAGCTCATTGTGACCATTGAGAGGGGCCAAATTAAGGTCCTATTTGAGAGGACCAAGGTGTGGTCCCAATGAGGACCATGGCGCCATGCCTTGGTTGTACCCCATTTTAGGGTCAGAATCAAGGGTCCATGTGATGTGTAAAGTGAAAATAAGGCTAGATTTGAATGGCATGGGCAGAATTAGGTCCTAATCTGGCTTTGGGACACAAACATTGAGAGGAGGGCCAAAATGTGGACCAAATTGTAAGAGAGTACAATTTAGGACACTACAGTATCAAATGACATCAATGCATGTCTATTAGACTGAAGGACACCAATGTGGGACACCTGTTTAATTTAAGGACATCAATGTGCAATGCTAGTGTTCTTCTGGGAGACTTGTGCTTAGTGAAGGAGCCTAGGTTTGGTCATTTAGTCTCGAGAGGTTTTCGGGAGCTAGGGTGTCATTTTGACTCCATTTTGGATTTGTTACAAAGGTAGAGATGATAGTGAATCCTTAGAGGGGTCTTGAGTTGGTTTAGAGTGAGTTTGAATGGTGACAAGGGCTTCCAATTATGACTAGGGTTTTGCCAGAGCTCATATGTGACACCTAGCACCTTGCAGTTAGCAAAGCCCTTTTGTCAATTAAAACTTTGAAATTTAGGGATGATCTTGTTTCATCCTAAACACTTTAGTGACTATGTCATGCCCCTTGATCAGTTGAATTTTTGGGTGTTTATACTTTTGCATGTGCATTATCGATTAACGAAAATTTGAGCTAATCTTTATGTTTGAGCTTAATACTTGTTCAAGATGTGTACATTTACACTTGAGTACTTAAAAAAAAATTCCAAGCATTCCTTGTTTATTTTGGTCATATCCTCTAGGGTTTCTTGGTGGGACATTACAACTCTGGTCTGCATTCTTCAAATTCTTGCTAACATTGATTCCATTGTCATGACCATAGTCGGTTCTATTGAAGTATACTAAAAAAAACTTCCAAATTCTAAACCTTTTACTAAACCAATAAATAAATGACAAATAATGGAGAGGATATATAATCAATCAAAAATCTATCTTCTTAACATCTACCCTATAAGAGGAGGTTAGGCACCAAGGGGATAAGAAATGGAAAGGGAGAAAAGGTCGAGAGAGACCTATGAAAGTATTTTCAACCATTAATAAAAACTACTAGATAACCACAATGGACACAATAAGGAGTAATGCAATCCCAAATCTTAAACACCCATGACCAAAGGAGACAAGCAAACATCAAGAGAGATGAAGGAGCAAATTCAATTAGAGAGGAAAGAAAGAATGACTAGCCTTAATGGAGAGGAAAGAATACAAATCCAAATGATGGAGAGAGAAGAGAGACATAGGCAAAGGATGGAGATAACAACAAAGTAAAGGTTAGAGCATTCCATTGGGTGCACCAATATGGGTGTTTTCATGAAAAGAGGAAAAGACGGTACGAATTAAAAGGAGAAGACCATGGAGAAGACAAGTTTGTTACTAAAAGGAACCAAAAGGTTTTCAAGAAGTTCTAGAAAGATAATACACAATCAAGAATCCAAAAGCTTGGTGACAGAGAAAAGTTGTTAAATTTGCCTCATTCATTTTTAACTTTATGATCCTCTAATATTTCATATTTAGAGGCTCCCACTTTGTCAGAAATTTCTAGACACCCTAAACATAAATTTAATTTAATTAATATAACAATTAAACTAGATTATAGATTTAAGGTGTTCCTAAAAAATTCAAATAAGGTCCTATCCTTAAATGATGACTATCTGGAAAGGGTGATTAACACAAGTATAATTAAATTAAAAGAGGAAGAGAGTAAGAAGGAAGAAGTTAATTTGGAATTGGGCTTAGAGGTACAGCCATTAACTAATCAAATGTCATTTACTAACAAAAGGGCAAAAAGAAGTTAGAAAAAGTCATAACCCTCATACTAGAACCCATCCTCATTAAGGTCTAAGAGTAGAAGGGTTGTTGCAAAAAAATCATTCAAACAAAGCAAAGAGAAGAGAGAAGAAGCAAGAGCGCAAAAAAAGAGAGTAAAGAGTGGGACATCCCATGAAGTGAGATATTGGGGGAAGAGTATTTTGACATTAAAACTTTCAAAAGGGATAAGGATAGAGAAACTAAGCCCTGAAACAACAATAAAAAGGACTCAAAGCAAGCAACACTAAACCAGAAAAAGCAACTTACATATAAACCTAAAACAACACAAAACGTGAGATAGAAGTCAAAAACCATGGACACAACAATCAAGATCCCTATTTTCAGAACCAATACTACTAAAGCTTTAGATCATGTATTTCTTTTGGAGTCTGTATGAGAGAGATTGGGAAAATATGCAAATAAAGATAGACCGTTTGACTTCGTTGGGTAATTGAGAAAAGAAGAATTGGAGTGGTACATGAAGAACTATCCTCAACACTCAACCACTTGGGATGTAGTAAAAAAAGAGAATTTTTAGCAAACTTTGGCACCCTAGAAATTCCAACTGAAAGTGTTAGTAGGATGCAAAACTCGACACAAGGAGACATTTAATCAGTTAATCAATTAAAAGCTATAACAACAAGTTTTAAGGAAGTATATAGAAAACTGGAAAAACGTTTAACTGAAAAATAGAAAAAAGAATAGTTCATACCCGTATTGCATAGAGATATTTGAGCAAGATTAGATGGAAATACCTGACAAATATGTTTATACGATTGCCATGGCGTACCAGATTGAAGCTCAACCATGGAGAAGACCGAAGAAACATAGGAATGCTAATATCCTTGAAGGTTTACAACTAAAAGTACATAAATTAGTAGTACAACAACTAAACAAGGTCAATGAGCCTTAAAAAGCCTAAGAAAAATTGGTGTACATATTGTAATAGGTAAGGCCACATCTAGAATGAATTCCCTGAGGATAGAGTAGAGAAGACACTACCTACAATGAAATCAGTATGACCCAATTATATTTACTATGTTATTTATCAAGAATGAAATTTAAATCTAACAGAAGATTGTCTGAAGAAAAACCTCCAATCTGAAATGGAGGAAATCAATGTTGTCATAATCACAACTATGATGTGGATAAGAAAATCAATGTTGAATACTAGATCCCACACTGGAAAGATAACCAAAATTCATGCTACATGTTGAATAATTAACAACAAAGTTATCACGGTGACAATAGACAATCTAATTACAGAGGAGCTACGTGAAGAGATTGAAGCAATATAAAAAGAAATGATGCAAATTGTTTTCACTATGACAAAGTGGTACATTATGAATATATATGTTGGGAGGACAAGAAAGAGAAATGTGCTTTTTGCGAGCATGACACTCAATATATATTTTCATATGAAAATGCAAGGAAATTATTTCAAAACTAGGAGGCTAGTCAACCTACCCAGAGTGATGGGTTACAAAGAGAAGTAAGAGTGATTTGGGGATGCCACAAGAAGGAATTAGAGGATGTCATAGAATGGATATGTGGTCCTTGGATACTTCTACGGAAGAGCACTCTAGAGAGGAACTAGTTATGGAGAATAAGAAGAAAAAGAAAACTAGAGGGAAGAAGAAAGCGCATGTTCTAACTAGACAAGGTACTAATACCAAAAAGAATAAGAAGAAACAAATGGTAGAGGAAGGTCATGAAGAATATTATAGTCTAGAAGAAGATGATGATGAAGAACCAAAATAATTTCAGTCAAATAAAAAGAAACATTAGAGAGTGGTAGAGAAAGCTAAACAATCAATAATTCGACGATAACATGAAGAGGTAGGTAGGTTGTTTCACTAAGGAACAATTTAAAATGCTTTAAGAACTAGCAACCCTTGCCAGACAAAATGGCCTGGTGCTTAAATTGAAACCATGGGGAAAGTACTAGAATAAGAAGAAACAAGTGAACCAATTATTTGAAGACTAGAATTGAAAGAATGGTTGAAAGTACTTAGAACCCAACCCACCACCTCAAAGTTGAGGAGTATGTAAGTTGGTCAAGTGGTTGGATAAATATACCAAATTGGTAGAAAATAGATGTTACAAGGTTCACAAGGATGAAGAAAAGGCAAATCCAAAAATAGATATTAAGGTAGGAAAAGGAGAATGAGAATTACAAGTAAATAAGGATTCTAAAAATAACTACTATCATTAACCACTTAATCTTCGAGAAGAAAACATAGCTATATTAGATATCCCAAAAATGGCAACAATAGGAGACTATTAGGAAAGAACCGGTTGTAGTATTGATAATTGAATTATTGACATAGTTTGAGGAACTATTCCCCTAAACTTTCATGGAGATGAAGGGCATTAAGGAAGTAGGTACTATGAAAATACAACTAAAGGAGAGCACTAAACCACGTAGGAAAAGACCATACTGCGTAAACCCTAACATGAAGAAAAGGGTGAAAACAGAGCTAGACAAAATGTTAGAGAAGTGACTATGTAGCCACATAAAATTTAAGGTATATAAGAGGAAAAAGGCACATCAAAATATGTGCCCCTGGTATAACTTATGTTTTGTGTGGTTGCATAGCCACTTCCAAATGTTGGCTACTAGAGTAATTAAACCTATAGAAGATTCAAAGTGGATCATTCTTATGGTTATACAAAATAAAAAGATAGGATAAATTTGGGTACGCATAACTTTTGGGAACTTAACAAAGCATATATACATGATCCCTTCCCTAACCCTTTTATAGAAGAAATCTTGGAATTAGTAGTCGGAAGGGAGATTTATTCGTTCACTGATGGATTCTCTGGATATCATCAAGTCAGGATTAAGGAAGAAGACCAGCCTAAAACTACATTTGTCACCGAATGGGGATCTTTCATGTACACTGTAATGTCATTTGGGCTTAAAAATGCCCCTATTGTCTTTAGCATGATTATGGTCGACACTTTTAAGGACTTCATTCATGACTTTTTGGAGGTATATTTGGATGATTGGACTATCTATTGGGGGCTTGCTAAGAATCATATTTAGGCATTCGAGACAATGTTAGAGAAGTGTAGAAGTATGCAAGTCTCCCTGAACCTAAAGAAGTGCATTTTTGCGGTCCCCTTTGACACATTACTAGGACATATTATTTGCAAATAAGGTTTGATGTTGGTCGACCCAATGAAGATTGGTTTAGTCATGAATTTGTCTCCTCCAAACATAGCATTGGAAGTAAAGGCATTTCTTGAATACACTATGTATCATAGGAAGTTCATGAAAAGATATGCTACCATAGTTGCACCCCTAGGAGAGTTACTGAAAAACCAAAAAACTAATAAAGCCATCAACTAGATAGAACAATGTCAGCAATCCTTTAATACCCTAAAGTAGAAAATAGTAGAAGTACCCACTCTCATCTTCTAGATTTTTCGATGTACTTATACATCTGAAATAGCCATAAGTATTAGCCCAACCTAAAGGAAATAAGGACCACCTGTAGCATTAACTAGTAGAAAACTATCCCAAGAAAAATAAAATTATACCACTATTGAATGAGAAGCCTTAGCTATGGTCTATGATTTACAAAAAAATTGATACTACCTCTTGTCCTCTCTATTCACATTTTACACTAATCATGAGCCCTTGAAGTTCCTCTTAAACAAACTGGTGATATGAGGAAGTAAATGTAAATTTCTCCTATTGTTTCAAGAGTTTAAATTACTATAATGATCAAACTTGTGAGAAATAATCAAGGACCAAACTACTTATCTAGGATTAATACAGGGGAGGATCTTGAAGAAGCTAATGAAGAAGACCTACCTTGCACATATCATTTCTAGATCATAGTTGTAGTACCCCTCCTTGATCAGACTCTTTTTGTATGTTTTTTATTGACTTCAGTGGAACATTATTTTATATTGATTTAGATTTTATGTGATGTTATTTCCTGCTTTATCTAGATTTGTGGTGTATGATTTTATGCAGTATCTCAGTGCTTATGATTAATGTTATTTTATGAATCATTATCATGGACTAACACTCTTACCTTATATGTGTGATGTGTTATTTATGTGTTGCGTGTTTGCGTGTGTATGGGATGCGAGGAGATGATTTTCCTTCACTCACTCCGGTGAGACAGGGGACATCACAATTCTCCTTCATTGGTGTACGTGTCGTGTCTATATATATATATATATATATATATATATATATATATATATATATATATATAATTTGTCTATATGCACGTGTGGTTATTTGGTGCAGGACATTGCAGGTACAAGTACCGGGTAGGTACGGGGTATCGACTCCACTTGGTTTCATAGGTCTAAATGTGCCTTATATGTCTGATGGGAGTGGAGGACATAGTTGTTGGACCCTAACCTGACCCACAGTTACACTTGTGTGAGTGTTGTCAGTCGGTTGTCTTTTCCATCTGGCTAGTATGCGAGTCATAGTGCTTTGGTTTGGTCATTTGTGAGTCATCATTTAATCATTCTTCGTTTTGCGTGTTATCGTTATCTATATGGTTATTTAATTGAATGGATGATGCTATCTTATGTTGGCGTAATTAGTTAATTATTATGCTCTGAGATTATTGATTTGAATAAATTAATGATTTGCTAGATTAAATGGTTAAATGGCTTATTTCATTGTGTAAAGTGCATTAATATATATTGTGGAAGGAAATGAATAATTGTCCAGCCATTTAAATGTTAAATGATTATGTTGAAGGAAAGTATTATGGAAAATAGAAAATAAAATAAAAAGCTTTTCCTTTTACCTTTCCAATTGACTTTTTCATTTTATTGTTGGAAAATAATTGTTTTTAGAAAAGAGTAAATTTGATTGCTTTTTACTTTTAAAATAATTTAATTTGATTGATTGAAAATACTTTCAACCTAGAAAGTTTAAGTTGAAATTATTTTCCCATATATTCCCGGAAATTCACGAGAAGAGGAGGCAGAATTTTTGGAGAGAAATTTGGAAAATCATTCTGAAGAGGAGGTGGAATTCGATTTGGTTTGCAAGGATTGGGATTCTCCATCATTTTGCTTGCTAGTTTGCTTCAAGGTTGGATGATCTCTTCTTGTTTTAAATTTAATTTAGAATTTTTCAGTTGCTTCCTATGTGTTGAAAAGATGCAAATCTCCTTGTAAATTCTTGTGGAATGATTGGAATGGAAGAATAAATGCATGTTATTGTTGATTTTGTGAAGCTTATTTCATATGTTTGCTTATAGGAAAGAAATGGTTCATTTCTCTATTTGTTGTATGTTTTTGTATTCTTGAAAATCAACTTCTTGGATTGCCTCTTCTATTTGGAATAGAATGAATTGGATTTAGTTTGATGTGTGCTTCCTATTATCTTATTGCCCAAGATTTGGGGTGCTTGTGTGATTGTATGTCACCATTTACCGTGTTGGTAAATATCCATTTGGAATTTGGATCTTGGCACTGTGTGTGTGTGCCCGTGAAATGATCTGGAAATGAATCGTTTTCATGTTTAAACGATTTAGTATCATTCTGATTTTTAAATGCTTTAGGAAGTATGAATTTTTATTTATATAGACTTTACCTTACCCCATGGCGGGCTAGTCCCACCACGCAGGTCGGTAGTGTCTGCTGCCTGCAAGTAGCAGTACTACCGGTCGGTAGGACTGTCATCGATCGGTAGCAGTACTACCGATCGACAGTATTGCTACGCGGTAGCAATACTACTGTTACCGATCGATAGCAGTACTACCGGTTGGTAGGACTGCTACCGGTTGGTAGCAGTGCTACCGGACGGTAGCATCTGCTACCGGTCGGTAGGCCTGCTACCGTTCGGCAACTACCATTCGGCAGCAGTGCTACAGTTGGTAGCAGCACTACTGATCGGTAGGACTGCTACCAGTTGGTAGCAGTGCTACCGAATGGTAGCGTCTGCTACCAATCGATAGGCCTGCTACCGTTCGACAGCAATCCTACCGGCAAGTAGTGTCTACAGCCTCGGCAGCAGCACTACTGCGGGTTGGCCTTGACCCCCGCTTGACCTTGTAATCGTACCGGTACAAATCGATATTTGATATGAATTTAATTTTTATTAAATGAAATATTTTTAAGTGGTTTTTTTTAAGTGATTTTTATTATGTGCATTAATAAATTTATCAATGGAAATCAAGGCATGAATTAGTAATGCAAACTGGTAATTTGGATATGTTCCGAAAATGAATTAAATGCCTGTTAGGAATTCATGTTTAATTCGGTTGAATATTTAATGTGGATTTCATTCTTGAATGAATATTGATTTGGAAATTGAATAGATGTGAATATCATAAAAGTGTGTTTAATTTTTAATCAAAGATGTTGCAAGTTCTTATAATGTTGATTTTCTCAAAGATTGTCTGAGTGCGGACTTAGTGAAATTAGCTTTCCATTGCAAAGAGTTGTTTTGTGTTATTTATGGTATGTGGTGCAGTCGTCCTGTGGTGGCGTATTTGGTACCTTTAACCAAGTGATATATGATGACTTCATTGTCTTAACCATGTAGTGTCTTGCCTTATGGTTAACCAAGAGTCAGTATGTCCTTGTTTTGACCACTTGTATTTGGATAGTGGTGTTATGGTTGTCTGCTTCGTCATAGAGTCCTCGTGGAGTGACCATGTTTTTTTAGTGTCCTTTGAGAGAGTGGCTTTCGAAAGGGGCTGCACCCAAAGAGGTTGGCAAGATGACCCTTCGAAAGTAAGATAATAAGTGATAATCTAATTAATTGATTAGGTGGGTAGTTCTCAAACATTAATAAAGATATTGTACCTCGCGCATAGGTGAGTGCTTGTATTGAAGCTCATAATGTAGTGAGAAGGCCTGGAATGGAAAATCGACCACCTTGTCTTCACGAAAGGTTGGTAGGGTCCACATGAGACTTAGTTGGAGCCGGAAGTTCGGAAAAGGTTACCAAAACAGTGAGTTGGGACCTATGAAGGCCAACCATGGTAACCATCGTAAGCTATGTGATGACACTCTCTCTTTAGGTTCACTTGTGGTATGTGATGTCAGTTCACTTGTGGAATGTGATGTCGGTTCACTTATGTATTTGTGATGTTGAGTCACCTGGATTATTGTGGAGGCTCTTTGTGTTGTCATGGTGTCATATTGTTTTGTCAACCATGTCATGGTTTTGCTTGCTTGAGGGTCCTCAGATATCTCCTAGCACAGTGGGGTGATTCCATTTTGGAAATTACATGGACGGGTGATAGTGCCACTTCCCATCGAATGTTCTTGTTCGTATCTTCATGCGAGGATTGGCTTCGCAGGTGTTTTCTATGGTTCGAGGCTCATGCTTATCTCATGTTTGGGGATTATTGTTATCTGGAGACCTATGTGGTCATTGTATCGTGATCTTTTGTAACCTTGTATTTGGTTAAGTTGTATCTTTATATGTATATTAAGAAGCCATGTATTGGAAGAGCAATGTAATCCTAAGATTGGGATGTTATTTATCAGTTTCCTTTATGTTATGTGTACCTGCTTATTGAAGAGAAATTATATTATATCCTTTCAATCTTTCAATGGTGTAACATGTTATTGCATATGGCTTCTTGTGATCATTGAGTTAATGATGGGTTATTGGATTAACCTTAATTGTGGAATTTATCTTTTGGTTTAATTCTTCATTCGTAACCCTTAAGGAATTCTGGTGTAAGTCTTCCGCTTATGTTATCATGCATGTTGTGTGTTGTGCACCTATTATGTTTATACTTTAAAAAAAAAATTGTTTCACCCTTGTTGTGGGTTTTCCTTTGGGGTTCCTGGCGGGGCATTACAATAGCAATATCTAAGGAATTACAAAATGTTGTTGAGATACTTTCTACCATAACATACCCTTCAAATATGAATGCCTATGACAAATAATTGTTGCAGAGAAAACCATTACTATTTACTTTGGTTGAAGGATCTTTGTATAAGAAAGGAAGGGATGATGTACTTTAGATAGTCATCTATGAGCGTGAAAGGGAGCAAATTCAAAGAGAATCACGTGAGAGAATAGCAAGGCACAATTGTAGAAATGCCACAAGTAGCCTAGCACACATACAAAAACAGTGAGCAGTATACCAGAAAATGTGATATTTATTAGAGAACCAGACACTCTACAACCCATGGCGAAATGCCATTACAATCAGTCCTGGAATAGATCCCATTTGAAAAGTGAGTGATTGATTTCCTTGCCCCTATTGACCCTCCAACATAGCTATCTAAAGAAAGATTCATTATTATCGATGTTGACTACTTAACCAAATTGGTAGAAAATGAACCATCCAAAGATTATGCTGCTACTAAATTCTTGTACATTACCAAATTTTAGTGCCCCTTAAGTATCACGAGTCATGAGGGAAATCATTTTGTCAATAAAATTATAAAGGAGTTACTAGAAAATTCATGATTACACATAACCGGAGCACTTTGTACCATCCACAAGCAAATGGGACAAGTGAAGTGTAATGCCTGCCAAAATACCCTAGAGAAATATAGCTAACTACAAACTAATTATATTTGTTTATATATCAATACCACACATAACATCAGTTAAGAAATGCAATGAGCACATATCAACATTTAAAAGATACGAACATAGAATAATTCACTTAACTATTAAACGATTATGCAAGCAGAATATAATAAATCATTTCAAGTAACTCCCTAAGGTATCTCAACGCCATTACTTATTCTTCCTACATAAGCAATAAACATTTACTTTCTTTCAGATTAATACCTAATAATATTAATCATTAATCAAGCAGAGGTGCAACATAGCAATACCTAACACTCATGATATGCAACCTACTTAATCTTTCATTTAATATGAGATTCTACCTTTCAATGCATAACTATTTCCCCTTTTTCCTTAGGTTCATTTTATACACCAAGACCAAATGTTCCTATTACCCTTAACCATCTTTCGACTATTATGATCATCATTCGCATACCAAGATTAACCCTTACATTGCATTAACATAATTTTCATTTACAATTAACTTTTACATAACTACTTATGATTCTATGCCCCTAGCATGTCCATCTCTTAATCATGATTCCTAAAGTACATAATGCAACAATCACAAAGTCTTCCTAAACATTTAATCCACAGCTCATTTAATACTCATAAAATCTCTTACGCTATATCAATTAACCAAAAACCTAATTTATTTCATTCCAATAACATCTTATTACAAATCTAGTAACTTCATGAATTCAACTTAACACCACTTAAGATACAATATCCTAAATCCATAACAACTAATAGCATCCACCAATTGGAGTTATAATCTTAATCCATAACATATACAATCTAATCCTTTCTTGAAAGACAAGCATTCATTTTACCGCCTACCCATACACTTACTAGTAATTTCCATTAATAAGATTAGTAATTCTTTCATTAAGATCATGTATACAATATTTTCATTAGAAACATTCAATTACAACCCAATCATTATAAGATTTCAATCCTACCATTAGATCACAAACTACGAGGTATGATACTATAAGTTCAAATTCTTCAATCACAAATCATAAACATGTCCTAAGATATCTTCTATCATTACTCATACTTTTACATCCTACCAAGGCATAGAATTTCTCCTTATTAAGAATTAGCTAAAGACAACATTCCTAAGCTATTACCATTATCATAAAGTTTGCACAATTTTCCTTTTTAACAAGACTCGTCATGAATATAAAATTGCATCATTTTATTCCAGACTATAATACATAATCACATCTCATGCATCCATTTCATTTAATCTATATATATGTGTGTTTCAATACGACCCAAGTTCATATTTACAATCATATACTATAACCAAAGTTATCACTAACTGGAGCAACATAGTCATTTCTCATGAGCATGATTTCTCTTACAACCATTACATGATAAGTTTGTTACATAAGTTACGACATCATATACACTCTTGTTGTAATAATAATCCATGAGCTACCTGAAGAAGCATCCTCATCCATGCAAGAAGAATCCAAAGATAGGAATATCCCAATGGTAAAAAGCACCAACCACCCAACCATGTGGAACCAAAGGAACCACCCCCTGGGCTAGGAGATGACACAAGGTCCCAACACACACTCTACATCTAGGCTGACCCCTAAAACCAAAGAGACTAAACAATACAAAGACACTCAAGCAAAACCAATCACAAGAAAGCACAAATAGAAACTCTCGGAGGTGCACAAATCAACAAGACATCAATACATCTCAAGCAAGGACACATGTAGGAGTGGAGTGTCATCACATGCTATCCTCCCCATAACATTGCCAACACAACTCTTCAAAGCATAACCTAACCCCGATAAACATGTGGAGTCATTTCTACCCATGAGAGATCAAGGGAGATTTGATTTACTATCTTTACGGCCTTCTCATTCTTATCCTAAAACATCCTCCCTAGGATCAAGTCATGAGGCACAAATCAATTTATTATCTTGTTAGGTGAGCCCTAGTTACCCAACCCATCTAATTTATTATTAAAGTTATCACTTGTTTAATAATGGGAAAACTTCCAATGTGCCCTTGCGATCTAAACGGAAGGCTTAACTCTTCGCCTATCTCTCATGATCTCAGTCATCATATGGAAGCCCACTCCCCCTAACATGGCCCAACAATAAATCACAAGAGGCTCTAAACCATAATAAAACATGAAAATAATGCATATGCAGCCAAAAACTTCCACACATACTCTCACAACATATGCAAGGTTACAACAACCTCAAATATAACAAAATGAGTCTCTTGGCCAATAAATACAAGGCATAACAAAGCCATTAAATTTTTCATCAAATAAGAAGATAACATCACAACACAGCCAATCCACTTGCTGGTCCAAAACAACAATATAAGACTCTCAAAAAATACCGGCTCAAATCGAGAAGGATGGTTTTAGTACTGTGTCCATTGCTGATGAAAATGAGACTCTCAAAAAATACCATGAGATCATTGCCAAAGAGGAAACCTTCTGGAAGAAGAGATCTAGATGCATTTGGCTTAAGGAGATAGGAACACAAGATTCTTCCATATGTCGACGATCAAGCATAAAGCAGTTAATAGGGTTACCAAACTAGTGGTGGACAACAGGGAGTTGATCAAAGAGGATGAAATTAGGAACAAAGCTAAAAGGTTTTTTTTAGAACTGCTAAAGAGGGATCACAGTTTGGATGCTGAAGCTCAATCTTCTTTTCGTCATAACATCCCTTGTCTCATTGATGATCAAAAGAATGCCTCCCTTTCTTTTATTCCTTCGATTTTGGAAATTAAAAATGTTGTTTTCTCCTTTGATGGTAACAAAGCGCCTAGCCCAGATGGTTTCCCCATGTTCTTTTTTCAAGATTTTTCGGATATTATCGATAAAGATGTCTCCAATGGGGTCAAGGAATTTTTTGGGGCTAGAAAACTTTTGAAAGAAATCAATGGTACTTTTATTACTCTTATTCCCAAAACTCAAGGTGCTGACTCTATGGACAAGTTTAGACCTATCAGTCTTTGCAATTCATTTTATAAGATTATCTCCAAGGTTCTAACTTCTAGATTTTTGTCTGTCCTTCCTGCTATAATTAATCACCAGCAAAATGGTTTTGTCCCTGGACAACAAATTCTTGACTATTATAATTGTCCATGAGAACATCCACTCTCTTGTTAGAGCAAAGAAGCAGGGTCTCATCCTCAAGCTTGATCTCTCCAAAGCCTATGACAGGGTTGACTGGTCATTTCTCAAGAAGGTTCTTATGTCTTTTGGTTTCTCCTCCAGAGTTATGGACCTCATCTCCCAACTTATCACCTCTGCCTCATTTGTTGTCCTTGTCAATGGCTCCCCATCTCTCTTCTTCCAAGCTTCCAGAGGTCTA
This sequence comes from Cryptomeria japonica, assembly GCF_030272615.1. Classification (NCBI taxonomy): domain Eukaryota; kingdom Viridiplantae; phylum Streptophyta; class Pinopsida; order Cupressales; family Cupressaceae; genus Cryptomeria; species Cryptomeria japonica. The sequence goes on from NC_081415.1 coordinate 428,453,075, forward strand.
AGGCAAGGGGATCCTATTTCCCCCATCCTCTTCATTATTATGGCAGAATGTTTTGGAAGGACTATGGAAAATATGGTTTTGCAAGGCTCCTTTAAGAGAATCCAACCTTCCTCTGCTGATCTTGTTTGTTCCCATCAACAGTTTGTCGATGATACTATTATCATGGGGGAATCTAGTATATCTGAAGCTAAAATCTTATAGAGTACTCTTTGTAAGTTTGCCTCTGCTTCTGGTCAACTTATTAACTGGGCCAAATGCGAAGTTTTTTTCATCAATACTCCTGAGAGAAGACAACAGAGAATTAGTAGAATCCTAGAGTGTAGGATTGTTGATCTTCCTGCTACCTACCTTGGTCTCCCCATGGGCACTCCACCTCCTAACTCCTTCTGGAGTTCTCTAGTGGACAAATTCCATAAAAAATTAACTGGCTGGAAAGGAGCCCTCTTAAGTAAGGCTGGAAAGCTCCAAAGCTCCAACTACTTAAAGCTTCTTTTCAAAGTATTATGATTTACGCTCCAAGTCTTTTCAGAATTCCAGTTAAGTATGCTGATGCAATCGAGAAAATTCAAAGAAGATTCCTATGGTCTGGGGTTGAGGACAAGAAAAGAATGTCTTTGGTGGCTTGGGACCAGGTCTGTAGACCAAAGAGCAAAGGAGGTTTGGGCCTGAGGAGAATTTGAACCTTAAATGAAGCTCTCATGTCCAAAAAAGTCTGGAGAATGTTTCATTTAAACACTGAATGGTGTAAAATTTGGCGAAGTAAGTACTCTCTTTTGTCCTCCTCTCTTTCTTCTTTTATCAATTCGGATCCTAGTATTAATGGATCCCACATATGGAATCATGCCTCTAAATGCAAAGAAAGTATAGCCAAAGGAGTGATCTGGAAAGTAGGAAATGGTAGGAAAGTTAAATTCTGGGAGGATCCCTTGCTTTTTGATAAACCTTTGATAGAAATCAACAAATGGGCCCCCCATGCTCCCTCTTGTATTAGAACTTTTGGTTCCTTAGTTGCTGAGTACTGAGCTAGTAACAATTGGCAGAATATTGAAAGCATCCACCCTAGCCTTTCTAAGCTCAAGATCCATTTGTCTGCGGTCCGGTTGAATAAAGAGGTAAGACTCCCTGATTTGGAAACATGAGCCCAAAGGTACTTTAATTGTTTCCTCTATATATTTTGTCCTTTCCCCCACCCCTTCTAGAAATCCTTACTGGTCTGAAGCTTGGATTAAGGGTCTTACCCCCAAAATCAATTTCTTCTTCTGGACCATCCTCCAAAATAAGATCTTGACCCTAGAATCTTGACCCTAGACAACCTAAAAGGCAGAGGCTTTGCCTTCCCTAATAGATGTGCTCTGTGCCTTCAGGAAGAAGAGTCTGTGGACCACCTTGCCATCCACTATTCCTACTCAGCTTCAGTCTAGGATAGATTTCTTAAAAGTTTTAGCATTGACTGGGTGTTTCCTAACACTATCAGTGATCTGTTTTCCTCCTAGAATTTAAAATGGACTAACTCCTATTTGAAATCTTTGTGGCAGCTATCTCTTTCTCACATCCTGTGGGGACTATGGAGATAAAGAAATAATCGAATCTTCAAGGATGTCTCCCTCAATCAAGATATTGTGTTCTAGAAAATTCAATGGACAATTGTGGAAAATATTGGGATCATTGAGGGTCCTTGTTTCTCGAACAACTCTCAGGAATCAAATATCTTAAGTGCATGGAACTTGAAGATCACCGATAGTTCTAACCCCAACCACAATAAAAGACTTGAAGCTAGATGGCAAACCCACCCCCCTGCCCCCTTATGGTTGGTTTAAAGTTAATTTTGACAGTGCTGCCAAAGGTAACCCGGGTTCTTCAGGTTGTGGAATTGTTCTTAGAAATGACAAAGGAATTTGCAAGGAAATAGTTGTTGTCCCTATTGGAACCCAAAACAAACCATAAAGCTGAAGCAATGGCAGCTCTCCAAGGTATCCTCCTTGCTAAAAAATGGAACTGCCCCTACTTATGGATTGAAGGGGACTCAAACAATATCATAAAAGCTCTTAAGGGGATCTCAAAACCCTCATGGTCGATCAACAATATAATCAATATTGCTATAGACCTTATTAGCACTTTTAAAAAAAGCTACATATCCCACATTTACCGGGAGGCCAATGGCTCTGTTGACTGGGCTGCCAATGCGGCGGTTAACAAAAAGGAAATGACTACGTGGACGGGAGAACAAGGACTCCTCGAAAATGTCAGGCAAATCATTTTTAATGTTCGATATAGAAGCACTCCAAAGATTCTTGATGGACGAGATAATAATGAAAAGGACTAATCGAAGTACTTCGATTCATTATAATAATGAAAGACTCACTCATTATAATACCTATGCCATTAGTTCCCACGCTTTCTGGGTAACTTTGATAGTTCTGAAAAGCTCTTTGGCTAATTTGCTCTACAAGTTTCAAAATTTGGCTTTGAACAGTGAGAACATGGGTGGTAACAGGAGGCGAAACGAATCAAGCAGCTGCAAAGAATGGAAACAGAAGGAGGAGGTCTGGGGTATTTTGCAGAAGGGTGGTCTCTCGAAATTTATGGAGAGACTCCACGGACGAGATGGCACGGTCACCAGTTTTTTCTGCAAAAACTGGAGAAAGGGTATGCTAAAAATGGGAGACCAGACTGTTGAAATTGGTGAGGATTTAATTGCCCAAGCCACGGGCCTCACAAGAGAAGGTTGCAACTTCTACAGAGATAGGAAAGTCAGTAAGGAAGCTATCAAAAGATACTCGAAAACCGAGAAGGAGAAAAAACGATTGGTAAGTTGAGCAAAACCTACTACCCGCCTAGGGCTCTTGTCAAACCCTGGCAGGAGATCCTCTTTGTTTTAATGCACTACATCACACTAGATGGTAGGTTCACAAAAGTTTATGGTTATCACTTCGTTCTGCTGAATCATTTTAAGCACAATGAAAAGGTTAATTTCCCTTATTTTTTGCTCTGCTCGATAAATGTTACTATCAAGGCCCACAAAGATAACCCAATGGGAGATACTGACATGCATCAAGGCCTAATGGTCTTTATTTATGACCATCTCAAGGCCAATCAAATTGCCCGGATGCAGCGCTCTGTGGATTCTGAGGATGAGGGGTCTGACTCTGCCTTCTCAGTGGAGGAGTCTGACAGTGACCCTTCGAGTGATACTAGGGATAGCATGGATGTTTCGGATTATGAAAGTGGGAAGAAGAGGAAACACATCAAAACAAGACCACCTTCCTCAAGGGCAAAAAGCCTAAAGGCAGATCCCAGATTAGCCTTTCCTCGAAGGAGGAGGTCTCGAAAGATTCTAAGGAGGAGAACCCTCAAGGGTTACTGAAGAAGAAGACAAAAGCTCACACCCAAACCAAGAAAAAGCACAAGAAGAAGGAGGAGATTGTTAAGGAACCGGAAGTCCATAAACAGGTAAGGATCTTCGAAGCCAAACAGAATCTAGAGAAGGTGACCATGGAAGAGGCTCTTAGGGTTGAAGACACAACCACTATCCGGGACACCCCTAAAAAGGAATAGGAAAGAACAGGAGAAGCTCAAGGTCCCAAACTCGTACCAGAGGCACAAAGAAGGAAAAGAAACCTAACAAGGACCTGAAAGACCTCAAAAATGTCGAGGCCACATACGACCAGCTGGTGAAAAACACTGAGGACCTGTTGAAGAATATAGCTAGGTAGCGCCTTCTTTGTTTCTTTGTTATTGTTTTTTTTAACTGTCATTTTTGTTTGCTGGTTTTTTTGCCAGCCGTTTTGTAAGCAGTTCTTAAGCACTGGACTTTTTGGTGTCTTATCTTAATCTCCTATGTTAAAGGTTTCGGGTCATGAAAACCTATTTTTTTAATTAATCAAAACAATATAACTTACTCATCAACCATGGCTTATCAACATGGAGAGAGTCCAAAACATCTACAATGACATGGAGAGGTAAATATACATAAAACCATCAAAATACATCAAAATTGATTAAAACCAAATTTGGAAAATATCATCAAACCTCAATAAAGCCTCTGGTACAAAAATTCAATCGAAAAAATTAATCAAAATAAGCAAAACTATGAAAAACACATAAATCAGATAGGTTCGCGCATTTACCCAACAGGTTAGCGCTTTTGTTCAAACAGCGCAAATGCATAGATTAGATGGAAAAACTCAGAAACCTTACAACAGAAAAATAAAATCTTACCCTTAACCAAATTTTATGAAACAAAGACCAACAAGGTCGCCCAGAAATAAGGAATGAAAGGATGTAAATGAAATAAATAGATACATACTATAAGCCAAGTTCTAATAAGATTTCCTTCACGACAAAACGCATACAAAACCACCTAAAACACACAAAAACTCTAATATAATCGAATCAAAACACCTTCAGACTAAAAAACTCACAAAGGAAAAACTATTCACTCCCAAACTATCAAATGGCTCAACCACCAAAGATTCAAACAGAAATTTCACAGAGCCGTGAGACGACATGTAGAGGAAGCCAAAATATATTTTCCAACAGACTATATAAAAACTCATAATATTTATTTTCAAAACTATATTAAAACCATTGAATAAATATTATTTTCAACCCCTCTCTCGAAAACAATGTGCAAACACAAAGCATACAAAGAAGCCATTAAAATTAAAATAAAAATGTAAAGGCTCAAAGCTCCAACCTGCAACCAGAAGTGATGAAATGTAGTTGAAGAAAAGCTCCCCACAAAGACAAACCAAAATCCAACCAAGCTCCAGCGAAAATCCAAGTGTAAATCCAAAGCCAAAGGAAAAATGCTTGAAAGAAAAAATTTCAAAGAATAGCCAACCTGAAAAACATCATGAGAAAGAAAACAAAGAGCAAACAATAATCAAAACCCTAGCCTCAATCTCGGCCAATCAAAATATTTAATTTTGGAATATATTTTACCAACCCACCATATATTATAATTTATTCTCCCATTTTGAATTTAGCCAATAAAAGTAAAGGGTAGGTATAGTAAATATAAAATATATTTATCCAGCAATGTGAGAATGTTTTATTATTATTTTAATTCAATGTATTCATACACCCCACTTAGGAAATGAATGTCAAACTATTAAATAAAACATGAGCCACAATTAAATAAATCAAATGGGAGAATTAAATTAAATAAACCAAAGGCTCATAAATGAATTAAAGAACCAGATAAATATTAAATACCAAATAAATATTAAACCATAAATGATTAAATAAATAAACAATTAAATATCAATAAAGGTCAAATCACAAATATCAAATAAATATAAAACCACAACATAAGCTAAACAATAAATATTAAATCATTATTAAAATAAATAAACATTAAGTATCAAGTAATTAAATACCCAAAAAGCCAATAATCCAATAAATTAAATTAAACATTAGATAATCAAATAATCAAATCGCTATTGATCAAAATAATTAAAATAAACATTATTAACTATTTAATCTTGCATCGATAATCAAATAGTTAGTCTCAACATTAATAAACACATCATCTCACATAATAGAATAAACCAACCAATGAAACCAAGTTTATTAATTGTCATAGTGACTTGCACCAAGACGATGACGACTCTCAGTAAACAACTTAAACCTAGAGTATGTAAGGGGATAATCATTAAATATGGTCAATACATCAAAACATCATCAAATGCATGGTTAGTATAATTCATCAATATAGTAAGGCATGTAAATTTCATCACGCATATGAACACATATAAGATCCATCAACACTTATACTCATCAAATCACATGATCAGTAATGATAGTATCATCATCCATTTAAACCATCAAAATAGCATATATCCACATAAGTCATCAGAGTATTATATTATCCAATAATGCCTAACATCATAATGAGTATCTGCAATGTAAATAGAGTCACGATCATAATCTAAAACATCTTAAATTACATCTACGATATGAATAGAGTCATTTAGCAATCAACAGAGTATCATCAATATGTCTAAATAAGTGTTATCAATGCATAGATCAAAAGATAAACTGAGGAGGAACACTACATCATTGAATAAGATCCTTGAAACCACTCACTAAGATGTGCAATGCAAATACAATTGATTGAGATATTAAGATGCCAATAGTACTTTGGGCTTACTGGCCTAAAAATCAAAGAGCTACATTACATACACCCTTCAATTTAGTCTATGCCACAAAAGTTTCTTACAGATAAACTTTATAGTCAATAATCTTCGCACAACCCCACATTAAGACTAACTAATTAAGAATCTATCAAACACATGCAAGAAGAGTTAGAAAAGTTGGACAAAGAAAGACTATTAGCCAAATCACACTTATGGGCAAAACAAAGAAGGTAGAAAGCTTGGCATGAAATAAACCTACAATTAAAACAATTTCAGCTTGGAGATGCTATACTAGTATATGACAACAATTTTAGAAGGCAAGAAAAACTCAAAGTCCAATGTTTAGAACCCTACAAAATCAATGATATTCTGGATTCCAAAGTAATCTAGTTAGAGATTTTGGATGGCAACATCCTACAATGTTATGTCAATGGAGTAAGGTTAAAACATTACCATCACGATTTTGGACAAGGTTGACTTGAGGACAAATCAAAGTTTTGAAGAGGGGGTGATGTTGGCCAAAAAAGAGTACAAAAACCCACCCATAGCTACTTCATATCTAATTGTAAAGAACACCCTAGAATGTGAGCTTGGGAAGACGCAATGTAGTCTAGGGATGTTATTTAAGGGCCATGTCCCCTATTGTAACTGTAGGCATCTAAAAATGGTCAACGCTTCCAACATCATGCTTTAACATTTTTGTGTGACCTCCTTTTAAGGTTTTCACATCTTATTAACATTTCTTCTATGTCTTGCATTTGATCTTTTATCATTTGTCAACATTGTGTTCTTATTGCTTTATCATAAATTTTAGCAAAGGTTACAAATATTTCTCATGAGATCATTGCTCAATGCTATTTTGTGACAAGGTGTCTACAATAAGAGCAAAGGAACAAATGAGTGGAATAATGACTAATAGAGTTACTCTTGTTAATTATATTATTTTTTGTATGTCAAAATTCACTTGAAGGCTGAATCTGATATGGTACTCTATTAGTCGTAACATTTGATTTGTTTTATTAGTGACAAGATAGAATCATATTTTTACTACACATATTGACTACTCTTTTGGTGCTGCATCTAACGCTAAATCTCTCTAAGGAATGAACTATTTTATAATCATTAGATTAAATATTCTTTTAATTGGCTTGAAATGCAACTTGTGTTGTACTAAAAGGAGGAACATAAAATTTAATGGATTGATTGTATAATGTATATTGCTTTATTATATTAGAGCAAATTCATGGTTGAACGTGGGGTTCTTCTTTTGGTAGATATTTAATAGTTCACTCACCGATGGAAAGTATGGAGTATTGTCAAGCATACTATCTTGATACACCAACATGTGTGTCGTCTTCATACAATGTCGTCTTGACACACCAACATATGGAGCACTGCCTCCCAAACGCCGTGAAACTTTACCATCTTTATCCACCGTTACTTTTCCAAACTCGACTATTTTTTGATATTTTAAAAACCGAAACTTTATCTTACTGGAATGTGCTACAATGTTTATGCAGATTACTGGGCTTTACATGAACATAAACATGCTTAGCAATCACTTATTGATCAGCTACTGCAATTTCAAAGCAGATGACTGACCTTGGAAATAAAAACCAGCACATGTGCTTTAGATTCTGGGAAATATTCACCAAAACCAGATTAAATAAATTATGGGCTGCGTCCACTTAGCAGCCCAAATGAACATATAGCGTCACAAAGTGACCAAGAATGACCCAGAATTAAGTCCTATTTAAAGTTGGCATAGACAATATAAACATTCAATAAAGAAAGCCTAAGGGTTATGACCCAGAATGAACATATAGCGTCACAAAGTGACCAAGAATGACCCAGAATTAAGTCCTACTTAAAGTTGGCACAGACAATATAAACATTCAATAAAGAAAGCCTAAGGGTTATGCGAGGCCAGTTGATATGCTTGTGAGTGAACATGCTACCATTAGAACAATGTTGGTTTCTTCTTAACTGTTTAATGACTCCTTTTCCTGTGATAATGAAAAATCGAACAATCAAATGAGAGGGAGGAAACTTGAATGGCTGTTTCTGCTATGTTCTACTTGCCTCTTGATCAACATGAATACATAATATCCATTTCTTAATAATGTCCTTTTGGTACCCCCTTCTATCTCAATGTGACTGATCTACTAAGGGTCCTTCTATCTCAATGTGACTGATCTACTAAGGGTTGTGCACAATGACCACGTAGTGACAAAATGCAGGTAGAAGTTTCTGCACAAAAAGCAGACTTACATTATATATATAAGGAGCAGTTACAAAATAAGAATATAAAATCTGCTTCTGATAAAAATTTAACAGTTATGATGTCACCATATCAGTCCTCTGGGTAAGGACAGCAAAACAATATAAACGAAGTTAAAGCCATTTAAGGAAAACAAGTTGATCAAAATGGCTTCTTCAGCATTGCCTTTTCAGACAACTTGATAGTCCTCTCTGTTCACTGAAATTGAAGAGAGCTATCACTAGTCTAAACAACCGTTGGTAGAGGCACAAGCATCCTAGATTTTGAAGATATTTGAGGTTATAGAAAAATATGATCAATAAGGTAGAATTATTTGTTATTTAAAGCCTCGTAACAAAATGTTTCCATACGGAAGTGTGCTTTATGGATGTTATTTTGAAAGTGGACTAGATAAAAAAAATTAACCCTGGTTTCGGTTGATTACAACATAACCAAGCCCACACTGCTAAGGAACCAGAAAAATAACTGCAACCAGACAAAAAAATTAACAGACTTCGGTTAATTACAAGTTGTAATGGGTTACAAGTATTATGATATTTCAGACTCAAATAAATCAACCTAAGTTCTTGAAGTATAGGAGACAAACTTGGCTTTTATTAGTGTTCAGGACACATAAAACAGTCTATGGGACCAATAGATACATCTTGCCCTTATTTTAATAGATAAACATCTTCCATATGCCTGTATCTAGTGCACAATCCTCTTCCCAAATCTGTATAATTATTTTATTTCCAGATAGTTCATGGATACATATGCAATTTTTGTTTTACCATACAAAAGTGCCCTATATCCTGCACAGTCATGTTTATGGGGTCGCCGCTTTATCTAAACCCTTTCTGCTTGATAACACATGAACCATATCTAATTGGTTGGTGAATAACTTTGGACTAAGTTCAAGGAAAACAGCCCGAAAAAACACACCAAAACCATTGAGACAACTTACATTAAGATTCTGAACAAACAGTTTCGTCCTATCAACCATGACGATGAGAAAACATAGAGAGAATTTGTAGGAAAAATATTATGAAACCCTATCAGAGCAGAAATTAATAAAAATGAGACGAACAAAAACCAATACCCCTTCATCTGTTGCTTCTATCTATTTGCAATAATTAAAAGTATATCTAAAAATATCAGGGTTCTGGAGCTTGTTGAGTCTTGAGCTCAAGACAAATTTTTGCACCTTTTAAATGAAAATATTGGTTGCAAGTCGGTTTGTTTTCTGGCATGGGGAGAAGAATATTTCAACTGCCCAACAGTAATTTGGCCCAGCATGAGACAACTTGCCTAAGAACCATGCCATCATTTAACAATAACAACAGAAATGTTCTAGAATAGAATAAAACATAACAAAAGATTGATCGGCTGCTAACAGATTTTGGAAAATAAAACTGAGACCATAGCAAGTGACTCACCTCAAGATTCTGCACAAATTTGTGCCTTGCTATCAACAATGCCAATGAATGAAGTGGCCAAAATATGCAGGAAAAACTTACGAAACTACCACAATGAACCAAAACCAATCTCCATACAGCTGCCCCTTCAATCTATTCACAGTAAACGCAAAAAGATCTGACAATATTGGGTCCTTATGGCGAACCAAGATTTCACACATGTAGCAGAGATCCGATTTGATTCGGAGATCTCAGTATTAAATGTGAGTCAGTTTTGCTTTTACGCGTAAGGCAATGAAAGTTTAGAATTTCCTCAGATTTGATATAAAAAGTTTACCTTGAGGATCCTGCTAAACTGCCATAATGACTGTCATTTGTTGATATTCTTCACAAGGAATTTGATTCTTTGAATACTTATTTGTTACTACCCCCTTTTTAATAGAGGTCCATCAACGAATAGGGAGCTTCCTTTCAAAAATGACTATTCACTGTCATCATATCATCCTCATCTTGTTGTCAAACTACCATTGCTTGGCATACTCTTAAACCCTTACGACTGTCATAAACTATCACACTTAGTATTACCATCGGTTCATGGCCATGTATCTCTGCTCTTTAGCACTTTCACTGTCACTTTATGTTGGGCAGCAGCGCTTAACATGAATAGCCTTAACAAAAACACAACTCTATCAAATCCCTGTCAAATTACCAGCCATCTTTGATCTGTCTTCTGTGAATATCATCTTCATGGAATGATTCACTATCCTCTCTCTTGACCATGCAAGCTCTAACTTCATTCATGAACATCTTAGATTTAACAACATTTGAACCTCTGAAATATGATTCTCAACATTTCTATCTTTCATTCTTTCATAATGACAATCCCAAACATAATGATTGCTACCCATTTAATTTCATGACCACTGTCTATGAAGAGTAGTATTTTTTTTTGCTTCTTTGTGACCATGAAATACTTCCCCCTTTAACTGGACTCCCAAGCATTATATGATTGTCCTTTTTAAGGCTTCTTTATAAAAGGTTTTGCTGTATCCATTCCTTGACTGCTCCCTTTAACTGGATTCCCAAGCATTATATGATTGTCCTTTTTAAGGCTTCTTTATAAAAGGTTTTACTGTATCCATTCCTTGACTGCTATCTTGGAGTTATTTCCCTCTTAACAGTGAAATCACTGTCATGTACCCCTCTAACAACTTTCATTGTCATATCCTTGTATGCAGCTACCCTTATAAGTTATAACTGTCATGACTGCCATTAATGATGACTCTGCTAAAGAATGGTAGGTTGTCATCAATTTAAGCCTTCTTCACATTTTATCTTTGCTCACTCTCACTAATAGTCTTCATTGATGTTTGTGCATGATGTAGGAGCAGTCATACTTGTAATTAATAACATTGTTCTCTTTGCGAATGACCCTTGAATTATGTGTTCACCTATCATCTTGCCTTGAAGCCTTCATGTATATTGGACTTATAAACATGACTGTCACAGTCACCTGTACTGTCCATTAAATTCGCTCAAGTATTTCATTCATCATGACTGTCACAGTTACATGACAACTGTGCATACTTTGTAATTTGGTCTTGTGATAATTTTAATCAAATGCACTGCTCTAAAGATTCTTTATTCCTTGCACAAGCTGAGGATAGTGAAAAAGATTACTAATTTAAGTCTACACTTGTCATTGCGGCAAATATTTCCCATTGGCTGGAGCAATATCTCACAATTGTGAAAACGTATTTGCCTCTCTACCAATGGTGATAAGATACTTCATACCTCTCTGCTATAACTCATTTATACTGTGCTCAACAATACAACATCATTCATATTGAAATTTGATGTCATTTTACAGATAGAATGAAAATTCAATGCAAAAGATGTCCTGAGAGACAAACCTCTTTTGCCAAAAGAATATGCTCTGCCACCACATCTTCCCACAATTCATGTACATATTAATCATGAACCTGCAAAAAATAACGCATTCAGAAGGCTACACTCTCATGGATAAAGAACACAAAAGACTGGAGACAACATCAACATCTCTGTTCATTGAGCAGGTTCACTACCTTAAGCACTACCCTGTTGTGGACCATCATCATGAGGTAGAGTTTCAAATTTATTCACTGTTCTCTCTCAATCAGAGATGGTTGCCACTATCATAAGTCTATGCTTTCATATATTCAATCCTTGTTGGGCTTTCCTATCAGGTTCATAGTCTCTTTATGGTTGCTTCAGCTGTCCTTACCAAACTGCATTCTTATATCCTGCTACCATTTGGACTGAGCATCATTTCTTTTATTACTGTCCTCTTCTTTTGAGCTCACCGAATTCTCTCTTCCATGGAACTGCTTATGCGTTCCTTTGTCCTTTAGTTGCAAAAACATATGTATGAAGAGACAGATTGGAAAATAAAACCGAGAAAGCCCTTCTTACCTTATGACTGTCACTTAACCCTTGCATTGTCTTCCTTGTCTATCTTTTTATATAATGTTCTTTGTTATTGCATGGAATTTTAGCCCCTAGATTGCTCCTTGATTCAGACTGAACATATTTTAAACGTTGAAAACATTGGAATATAACTTCTAGCACCAACAATGCCATGAAACCCTTTCCAAAAATCAACATCAGAGGATATTACATGTTTGTATACAATATTACATCTATATGATTCTAGTGCACCACTTAAAGAATCGATAACACTCAACCCAAAACTATCAGGTTCATAGTCTCCTTATGGTTGCTTCAGCTGTCCTTACCAAACTGCATTCTTATATCCTGCTACCATTTGGACTGAGCATCATTTCTTTTATTACTGTCCTCTTCTTTTGAGCTCACTGAATTCTCTCTTCCATGGAACTGCTTATGCGTTCCTTTGTCCTTTAGTTGCAAAAACATATGTATGAAGAGACAGATTGGAAAATAAAACCGAGAAAGACCTTCTTACCTTATGACTGTCACTTAACCCTTGCATTGTCTTCCTTGTCTATCTTTTTATATAATGTTCTTTGTTATTGCATGGAATTTTAGCCCCTAGATTGCTCCTTGATTCAGATTGAACATATTTTAAACGTTGAAAACATTGGAATATAACTTCTAGCACCAACAATGCCATAAAACCCTTTCCAAAAATCAACATCAGAGGATATTACATGTTGTTTGTATACAATATCACATCTATATGATTCTAGTGCACCACTTAAAGAATCAATAACACTCAACCCAAAACTATCATCTGTAAATAGAACCATTGCTTCTTTCCATCCATGATTGCCGATAATACTAACAACTGCTGTCATTTTAATGTCATCATTGAATACCACCCTTGTGAAATGAGAATAGTGTTTTCATGACAGTAATGGATCTGTTTGATGGAACAAGATCAAGGGAACATGAACACTTTCTGCAATCTTTAAAAACCAATCGGACTACAGATCACATTTGAGGCTCTATGATAGTACCAACTTCTTCAAGAAACTTCATTGCAGTAGTAATGCCTCTTACCAGTTCTGCTTTCTTTTTTTTGGTTTTTGTAGTGCCATGCAATATTTGTCATAGAAGAATACAAGGAGCAATACCAAATTCTAAGGCAAGATTACTTTTGACTTAAACATAGAGGGAAAACCATATAGCAATCTATCTTTGACACAATTTGTTAACAGTTCTAAATCTCAACCTCCAACCCACATCTAAGGTGCCGTTCTTAACAAATTCGGGATTTTGATAAAAAACTTCTTCATACGCCATAGCTTTATGGATATGAATGACTATTCATAACAACGAAAGAGTTTTATCAGAGAAAACTACAGACCTACCGTTTTGATAAGCTTCCACGCATGCAAGACATATGGGCATATGAACTGAACAGACATGTCCGTGAGACTCCTTCAAAACCTTCCTTTATGACACCATTACTGCTCAACTGCCTTTTCTTACTCTTAGCAGCCACCATAGCTTTCTTTCAACTGCAAAGAAAAAAAAAAGGAAACATAGGTTTTCCTTTCCTTGCATGGGATACCCAGCTTGGTGAATGAGTTTTAACTCAAGATCATTATCCTTCCAACTAATCCCAACCTCTTGGGCTTTGGTCAAAGCCAAAGAAAACTCAAAACAAAAAAAAAAAAACTTCCCCGCCCCCCCCCAAACTCAATGTGGGCTTTAAGCCTTTAAAGATTTCATTGGTGTATTCATGACATTTCTACAAAAAGGGATGCAACCTAACCAATAAAAGAAAAAAAACGGTGGACGCTAAACCTCAAGTACTATTTAAATAATACATCAAAAAAAAAAACTTACTACCAAATACCAATCATTTCAATTTTAGACATTGATCGTTAAGACTGAAATGAAATAATTTTAAAAGTGATGAAAATATCTAACCATTTGGCTAGCTCTAAATCCCCAAACATGAAAGAAATTGAATAGTACATTGACAATTCTGATCTGGAGAAAGATGAGGCCACTATGGAGTGGGAGGGCAATAGCCTCTTGGCTAAATGAATGCTCTCTACACAGACTCTGATTCTACTGAAAGCCCACAAGCTCCCTCAAGCAAGGAGAGGCAGATTAATTGTTCTCTCTGTGAACCAATACCAACCAGATCAATGCCTTGGAGAAAAGAATGGTTAAGAATAAAGGCGTCAAGTAAAATGAATAATATGGTTAAGTTTAGCTAAAAAATAAAGCACAGATCTGCCACTACCCTTTCTTTGCTGTGGGATACTGAAAAGAAGAAACATGGTTACACCAGCTCCAGTCTGGAGGAGCCTACGAAGAGCAAATCTAACAATAATTTGCATAAGTTTCTGTTGAATAATTGGGGACTGTTCCTACCCCCTGGGCTCTGTTAGTGGTTCCACTTTGTTGTCAGTGTTTTTTTGTTCTGTTAGTTTGTTGTGGTAGTGCTGCTTTGCTGTTTTTGGTCAGTATGGGTCTGTTTTGTCTTGCCTTTAGGCGCTTATGTACAGGGTCAGGGCCCTATTTTTTCTTCTTATCTAATCAAAAGCATTACATGCCTGTTAGTGTTCATATTTAACTCTAGAAATCGCCTTAAGTAAATTGTGAAGTTTCCTATAATCTCCAGTTAAATTTTTTCTGAATCATCAGAAAATTTATATTCAGCAGTCGCACAACATTACATGTATGTTCATGTTTAACTCTAGAAGTAACAACCTTATATAAACTATTTAAGTTTCCTGTGTTCTCCAATTTCAACTTATCTGAATCATCAAAATATTTTTCTTCAGCAGTCACACAAATCATATGCCTAATTGTATTCAACTCTAGAAGTAAACAATGTAAGTTTCCCATGTTCTCTCCATTTTCAACTTCTCTGGATCATCAGAATCCTTATGTCCGACTCTATTGACCAATAGTTGGAGATACATTCAAAGAGGAAAAAAAAGGTGATTGGCACCTATATTGATACCCTGTGGACAATTTAAAGTCCTAGCAAGTAGTCCAACAATCAATTGAAGAAAGTGGGCACAGAATAAGAAAATAAAATTGTTTTGATGCTTCCCAACGCACAGATTATCAATTAAATAAGAAAACGAATCATAATCTAATAACAGAAGCGATCCCAGTTATATACCACAAAGGGTGAATTTTTTAGAAATAAACAAACCATACAACAAGATTAGAGTACAAAAGCGTAACTAAATTCTATAAACTATATATAAATTCCAATAAAAAAGCAATAGGTTTTGCACAAAAAAGTTGTTCTATAACTAAACACCATATTTCCTAGTTCTTTTACAGAATAAAATTAAAAACCACTCATACAACTGAATTATGCAAAAATAGGCCCAAAGTACCGATATCAAATCATGTACTCTTGTATTTGCAAATCATGCAATGTACTAGAGTAAACTTAAGAACAGAAAAGTCCTCTTGACCTCATGTTCCACCAAATAACACTTACTTATAAACTGCCAAAACAAATAATAGCATCCAACAAAAATACTACAGCCTTCTTCCTCTTCGTCCACCCTTTCTTCTGGTACTGTCTGTTGGAATGGGAGTCACATCCTCTGTCAAAAAAGAAAACTAAGTTAATCTACAATTTTCTGTGTTTTTGGCATCATCCAAAAACCAAATGATTTTATGACACAAACAAATAATTGCAAACATCTTCACCTATGCGACCGATTCTCATTCCAGATCGAGCAAGAGCACGAAGAGCTGATTGTGCTCCAGGTCCAGGAGTCTTTGTCTTATTCCCTCCTGTTGCCCGAAGCTTAATATGCAAGGCAGTTATGCCAAGCTCCTGAAACCAAGAGATTATATGTTATGTACTTCGTATTCAAACCATGTACTTCAATATGGTAATTATGTGAAGACCTTTGTGTTGATGAAACCAACTGAAATATACCTTGCATCTTTGTGCAACATCTTGTGCAGCAAGCATTGCAGCATATGGTGATGATTCATCTCTGTCAGCTTTGACCTTCATGCCACCTGATACCACCAGATACGATATTTATTACCAAACCAAGGATTGAACAATGTCAGCTTGTTATCATGACAAGAAACTTCTAAAATGTAATCTGTAGCTTTCTAAGAGAATTATTAAACCTAGGATGTGTTGACAGAGAACTTTTACCAGTAACACGGGCAAGTGTTTCCTTTCCAGACAAATCAGTCACATGCTGTACAGGAAAGAAAATTAGGACGATATAATACTACAGGAAATCCAAGCTGCTGGATGACACATGCCACAAATTACAGCTTACCACAAATGTATCATTGAAAGAAGCAAATATGTGGGCTACGCCAAACACATGTTCTCCTTCCCTAACTGCAGGTCCTAGAGTAACATTTTCCTCCTTAACTTCTCTGGTCTTCTTCTTCCCAGACTGAATAAAAACTAAAAAAATAGTTAATACGAGCAATTAGAAATGCCCATGATCTCAAACGACTTACTCCCGCTAATGCATAAACTTGAGGAAACTTAAGCAGAGTAAAGACTATGTTCATTCAGAATGGAAAGATTTACTAACAATTGGATGATTGCACTGAGATTCATTCCGATTAGGATTATCATGTGTGAGAACACTTATGCGCACTGGACGAATACAAGGGCAATAGCGAACTGGACGGATATAAACTAATATCGAATATATTCAAGATCTTGTTAAACAGAAAGGGAAGAAAATAGGATTGCATTACAGATAATTCTTACCATTGTAAGTTGCTCCAAGCCTCCAAATCTGAGATCTCTGAGTATCTGCTGTCCGCCGCTTCTTGTATTATGCCTCTTCTTCGTTCCACCGTCCAAGAAAAATAGCTTTATATATAAAACCCTAGAAACCCTAGTATGTATGACTCGGTCGTATGGAGGGAAGTTTAGTTATATGGTGCTCTCAAAATCATATGATAATCTTGTTAATATTATGGATTTTATATATTTTATTAGAGCAAAGCCTATAAGAGTAATTTTTTTCTTAATCCTGTATAACCAGTCTCAACATTTAATATGTATGAACCTTGATATAATACCATGGAGATTTTTGTATCTTAAAATGCATAAGTAGAGATAATTATTTATCTCAAAAAATTATCATTATTGTTATATTGAAAAGTCAAGTCCTTTTTATTTGTTAAGACACAAGTATGAAAAAGTGAATCAAAAGGTAAGGGAAAAAAAAGTTTCAAACTATCGCACATTCATAAACAAAGTGGAATTGCATAAAATTTCAAAACATATTTTGGCTACTCTATTTTTTGTATATCTTTTTTTTATGAACTTCAAACATCCTCAAAAATTATTGCATGTAAAGCACCTTCTTATAATGGGTGGCTTTTGCCCTAATAAATCGTATGAGGTGCAATGGAAAGGATAGCTCACCTGTTACTTGAATTTTTTATAGATTATCACTATATGTAGTAGCATAGCTATTTTTCTATAAAGAAATATGACAAATTATTCACATTTATGTTCGTGAAAATCTCATATAATCTCCTCACTAATATAATCAAATTGACTAGATTTATGAGGAATACTATATGCTCATTAGCAATTGACAAGTGCATATTAAAAATATTTTTTACACCAAGAATCAACTTTATTTGGTTATTATGGTATTTGACTATGGTGGTTGATTCCATTTATACGACATCTACCATAGAATATGTATTCAAAATAAATGGTGCAGGTGATCTTACATAATTATTTAATTAACTAGTGATGGTACATTAATATGGAATAATGTTAGGATTATTTTATGTGTCTGCATTTGCCTCTCTTCAAAGTGTTATTGCAACTAAAA
The DNA here is from genome assembly GCF_030272615.1 of Cryptomeria japonica. Taxonomy (NCBI): domain Eukaryota; kingdom Viridiplantae; phylum Streptophyta; class Pinopsida; order Cupressales; family Cupressaceae; genus Cryptomeria; species Cryptomeria japonica. Next base: position 428,471,175 of record NC_081415.1, read on the forward strand.
ATTGATGAAACTAAGGAGTAATTATGTTGTGAAGAAAAGATAATCACGCACACCATGGTTGGATGGTAATGGTAAAAAAGTTATGCTTGGGATTTTTGACTTAGTGTTTTACTCGATCAATTGGTTAGTTTGGTTGGATTGATTAATTGGATTTTGAAGTTTGAAATGCCTCGAGCATTTAAGGATGAGTTAAGAATGTGGAGGGATAAGGATGTCCCCTCTAGAGGGCAAGCAAGTGTAGGGAATGTGGATGGTATCTTGAAAGGAGGAATAAGGTCAAAAAAGATTTGGCCAAGAATTGGTCACAAAGGTCTCATGCATTATGGTTCTATCATAATTTCTTTTAAGTTGATTGTATGATAATGTTAGGATAAACTACACCAATAATAGAAATCATATGTTAATATGTGAAGGTGACAAAAACTAGATCAAATCAAGCAAAGGTTTAAGGATATATTTGAAAGATCACAATAATAATAATAATAATAACATGTCTCTTGAACATAGGCATGTTTACATGCGTGACTAGAGAATGTTTTATTCTAAAATGTGCAACATTTTAAAGTTAGCACATTCATGTGGAGGAATGATAACATTTCAAATAAGGAGGAATAAAATTCATATAGGATTGTGTCTTCCATTGACAAAAAAATAATGTCACCTAGCAATTTATTTCTAACATAATATCTTTTCTAAGAATGGGCAAAGACATGTCTAACTAATGCATATGTATGTATATCCCACTAATTTTTCCTTTCAAAACATTGTACTCAACCATCACAAAAGAATTGAAGACATTGACAAAATTCATAACTCCATAATAACTCCAACCATTAACATGCCACATTTATCAAATATAAGATGTTTAATATTTTAAAATGAATGGGAAGTTTAAAGTTTGGATTATGATTAGGCGATCACTATCTACCTGCAATAATAAACATCATCTAAAAGAGCTACATTCTACCCATTTTCAATTTCTCACATCGAATCTAGATGTAAAAAAATGTCTAGCTTTTGATCTTAATAGTTCTCTTTACCAAAAAGGATATTGAGAAACTCTTGATTTCAAAGAGATTGAATTGGAAGATTTCTAGTCCTTCCACTTTAGTGGATATCATTCAATCTTCTTAAGTTCAAATTGCCATTTTCTAGCTACATATTCCTTGGTGTTTGATATCAATGTTATAAATGAAGACTATGGACCTTGAGAAATTATTGATTTCAATGAGATGGAATTGTGAGATTCATAGTCCTTATGTAATAATTGGTTATGAAGGTAGTCACCCAATATCTAGAGACCAAATGAAAAGCGTAACAACAAGAGAGAAACAATGTGACAAGAATAAATTATATTCCTATCAATGATGCGATAGAATAGAATCATCTAGATTCCGTGAGATGAATAAACAATGTACATAAGCCTACTTATATAGACAAGGCAAAAGGAAATGATAGCACACAATAATGACATGTGGCTCAATGAGATGCAAGGGTAGGTAGGAGTAGTTGGAACTCAATCACTTGACACAAATAACTATGCATCCCAGGAAATGATAAATGCCAACTATCTTAAGGTTGGACTTAAGCAAAGGGTAAGTTATTAGTTTACTCCAACACCCCCCTTAAATGCAACTAAGGGAGAATGACACAAAAGCTAACAATGCAAGATGGGTCCCAGCTACTAGGCCATGTTAGGTACCCATAAACAAATGTAATGCAATCTCTCACGGATGGAGAAAGGGAGAAAAACCCAGTGGGAGAAAACTCCTCCTCAAAAGAGAGATGAAAACACAAAAGAACTCTCAAAGAAGAATGAGAAGGACAAAATCCCATGTGAGGAAAAAGTCTCCCCCATAAGAGAGAAGAAGATAGACCAAGTAGCCCCCCCCCCTCAATGTAAAATGCACACCAATGGTAGATGCTCTAAACTAGATGGAGAAGCTACTCCACAAGCATCAAACAACATTCCTCCCCTTAGGAAGAAACAAAACCAAAGGTGTATGTATGAAGTCTCCCCAATCCTAAAAGGAAGATGTAGGAAGAAAACTCAAGATGTATGGAGTCCTTGAAAGTTGCTCAAGTGTCCCCATGTCGATACTGAAAGTTTGCTCTTTCAAATCAGGTGTACTAGGCCACACTACTGAAAAAGACAATTTAAGATCTAGTGAAAATGAATGTAGAACATGATCCAAAGACTCAAGAGTCTCCTCTAAAGAAAAAGAGACCTCCTCCAAATGTTGTACATAAGAATCCACAATCACATCAACCTCAAAAGAATGATCATGTAGAGAATGAAAAAGTGCTCCCTAACAACAATTAAAGAAGGATCATCTCCATCAAAGAGAATATGTGTGTCATCAATGATGTTTCCCAAATTTGCAATGTAGGATTCCACAAACAACCCTGCAATTTCTATCAAGTAGTCATCCCAAGGAACTATATCTAGAAGACAATGTATATCCTACTGCACTGAATCACAAGAAGCCAAAACTATAGCAACACAAGCATCATCGGGAGAAATATTAGATGTGATATGCATAGGAGGAGATGGAATGCAAGGCTCAAGAATTGGATCACAAGTGAGAACACCCAAATTCAAGTAACCAAAGTTCTCAATGTCAGAATCCACACTCGAAGTATGATCATCATTTGAAGAATCAAAGTTATCAATGGGAACAAAGTTTGAAAAGGAGTGTGATCAAGATGCATGATCCACCACCCAAGTAGCAATTATAGCTCCACTATCAAGTCTCTAACGATAGCTGAATCAGGAGTGAATTCCACAGTCTTCCTTACTGCACCATGAGAGATTTGATAGATGGAAATAAGATTGCTTATCAAGTAAGGTACACACAACACATCATTGAAGGTGTCATCCCTAATATCAATAGATCCCTTCCCAATTACATTCATATATGTATGATTGCCCATCAAAATTGGTAGCATGTTGCAAGGCTCAAATGAAGAGAACATAAACTGTAAAGATATCATATGATGAGAAGCTCCTAAATCTAGAAGCCATTGCCCTGAATCATGACTTGTAATAGCACAAAGAGCTTTTCCTTTACTTTTCCCAAAAGTTTGACTCTTTCCCTTATCAAATTCTGCTTGTTTGGAAGAAGAAGCAGAAGTAGACATTCTAAAAGGAAAAGTGATTTTATTCTTCTCAGGAAGATGCTTCAATTCATCAATATATTTCCTGTAATAATGGTATTTTTTATGTCCTAACTTCTTGCAATATGCACAAGTAAGTTTCTTCTTCTTAGATGATTCCCCCTTAGGAGAGGATGTAAAATCACTTTGTCGAGGAAAGAAAGATTGTGCTTTATTCTTTTGTGGCTTTGGATTTTATTGCTTCTACTTCTTGTTGGAACCTTTCTCATGATTCGCCACCAAAGCACGTGACTTGGATGACTCGAGAATATCAAATGCATTAAGATTTACTTGTTGAAGCATCAACATCTCCATGAATGAATCAAAGGATAGTGTAGTATAGGAACTTCGGGCCATCGTCAACCAATGAGTGTGGAAACTAGAAACAAAAGCTGCATACTTTGAAGGAAGCTTGTCCAACAAATTGAAGACCAACTGTGCATCCTTCTTATCAATGACACAATCCTTGAGTTGTGTTCTTGGCTCCTTTACCTAAGTTACATAGTCTTGTATTGTATCAAAATCCTTAGGATCTAAATTTGTGAGATCATTATCAAGCTTGTAACCCTTAATCTCATCAACTTTGCCATACAATGGCACTTATACTTAGTGCATGTACAAGAGGCCACTTGCAAACCAAGGAAAAAGTGGACTTTTGATTTCAATGTTTACAACTACCCAAAATAGGTTGTAGAAGACTTAAATCATTAATGCAAAAGACCAAACTAAGATGTAAGCATTATAATTGCCAAAAATAAGCCAAATAAGGCCATGTGTTGAAAGTGAAATTTTTTATCGCAATGACTACAAACAGATAGCGTCACTGTAAAATACAAAAAAAAAATGCACTTTGAAAAAAATTGCACCTAAAAAGGAGTCAATATGAGCCTGAATGATGCCCCAAAAGTTGTAAAAACAAGGATTTCGCAACTTTCTGACAAATTTGTGTTAAATTTTTTTTAAAAACATACACCACTACGAATAGAATGAAATTCTACCCCAAATAAAAAAAATTGCTTGAAAAAAGCAAACTGAATGACTGAGATATCACTGTTTGAAAATCGCCTACGTAATTATAATGCTTGAATTGTCATCACACCTCCAAACTTAAAATGGCTCTAGATTTGGCCTTAGGAGTTGGATTTAGATAAAATAAAAGGATATTTGTGTCTTTCTCAAACCTCTTGAATCCAATGGTGTGACCCAACAAGCTCCAATTCTTACCAGCAACAAAAAAGCCATGAATCTATAAAGTGGAAAATTGGGAGCTTAGCAAATTCGCCACTTGAAAGGGGAAAATCACTAAGCTCAATTTTCACTTGGAGAAACTTACATTCAAAAGAGGGGTTGAATCTAGTAGATCCAATCCCAAATGACACAAGGATTGAATATTAAGCAAATTGGTTGAAATTGGAATGCAATTGACCCTCTTTTGTAAGTTGAATAAGTGAAGTGTTGAAATTCAAGACAAAGTAAGCGAAAACAATGAGCTATAGATTTGGGATTTAGTCATGCACCTGGATATAAGAAGTTTGGGATGATTTGGAGTTGCTCTGCAAAATCTGCCAAAAGTAGCAAGGATTGTGTGTCCGGACAGGGGCGCCCTCCACTTGGTCCTCTGAACTTTCTGTGCATCGAAAAGGGTTTTTTCGTCTCTGCATATAAATCTTAATCTGAAAAGTATAGTTGCGCACCTATTTCCTACACACAGAAAAGAAGGAGAAAAGGGTTGGAAATAGGGGTTTGCCTAAGTCAAACCCCGATTTGGAATCAAACTTAAATGAAATTTTGCAAATGCTTGAAATAAATGATGGAAAGGTATACCTTCGGGTTTGCAATAGATGATGATGATGCTTTGCTTCTTGGGTGTAATCACATATGTTGTATGAAATGGAATGAACGTGGAAAAACCTTAACACACACACACATGCTTGCAAATGAATGACGTAAAGTTGCTCCACAATAGTTGAATGAAGAATGGTTGATGTAGACTTGATGAGTGTTTGAGAAGACTTCACATAACATGCACTTTCATTTCAACAAAAGGTTCATTCCAAATTGCTTCATTCCTCTTAAATGAGGAAAGGAAAGGCTATATGTAGGAGACCCTAACTTTGTTTTGAGTCATAGGCTGACCTAAAAATAATATTTTTTGCCAATCTCTTGGATTTGAATATTAAAATACCGCCAAAACATGCTCCCAAAATTCGGGGAGAAAAAGTTGGGACCATGCAGGTACCCACATGGTCTGAACACACGGTCCAACCAACTTTTCACCAAATTTTTGAGGAAGCAAGATATTGTGATTTTAAAGAAAATTCCAGGAGTATATGGGAATTTGAGATGTCTAGATATGAGAAATCGAGCCTTGGAGGTCAAAATAGGACACAATTAGGGCTTTTGATGAATCGATTAATTGGAAGAATAAAAAGGGACACACTTAGGGTAAAGGGCCCAACTTTATGATGTGTGGAGAGAGAAGGCTTTAGATTAATTAAATGCTCAAAGGGAATTTAAATTAATGCTCCCACTTATGCCTCTTATGTTCAAATGAGAGTGGGGAAAACCTCCTTACATCCTTGTTTGTTGTTGATGTTAACTTTCTGACATAGGACGACATGAAGGAGTAACTCCCACTCAAATTTTGGATGGGGCTAAAGGCTCAAAATGGATCCCAATTAGGGAGCACCAAGGCATGGCGCCCTGGTCCTAGTGAGGACCAAGGTGTGGCACCCTAGTCCTACCCCAAATTGGGCCAAGGTTAAGGGCCTATGCAAGGTGCAAGATGAAAAAATAAAGCTTGGTTGCATGGGGGAGGCATAAACAAGTTTCGATCAAGCACGGGGATTAACACACTAAGGCGAGGGCCCCGTAAGTGGTCAAAATTGCAAAGGGTGCAATTTTAGGAAGAGTCATGGAGAGTTATTATTTAGCTATTGGTATTTATGGTGGATTTCACTTTTAACAAGTGGTGTGAGGTAGGTGTTGCATATGTCAAGGTGACTGTTAAGGTAAGTCATGCATTAATAGTTTAAAAAGTTGCTATGTGCAATGTGTCATTGAAATGACAAATTGTTATTTTTAATATATCTTACCTCTTTGGCATTGAAGTTAGTTTTGGAAACCATGGGCACTTTCCACTTGTGTTGAGCTCTATCTTCTTAGAGTATTTTGTATGAAAGGTTGGATATCCTTTAAGAAACTATTTTGTGTCAGGATTTCCTCCAGAAGTTCTCTCTTGTTGTAATTACTCTTCAAGAGCATTAGCTTTGTGCATTATATGGTAACTATTGCTTGTTGATGATAATACAATTGAGCTTTGGCTTTTGGAGTGTGGGCTTTTTTCCCAAACAGGTTTTCCCACATAAATATGGTGTTATGCTTTATTTGTTTAAATTTGATTTTGTATTTGTATATCTAATTTGTAGCAATTGAATTCACTCTCCTGTTAGACTTGGCATTTGGAAGCATTTTTCTACACTTTACTTTCTTTGAATCAGTATCAAATCCTAGCCAAATTTGTTATTGTTGTTGGGTAGAGGGTTTTTTGTGTTGTCTATTTTTAGTAGGAGGTTCGTAGAGGAAGATTTCATAACCTTGTTGTAGATTTGAGATGTCAAACACATCAAGTATAATAGAGATGGAGAAGTTTAATGGCCATAATTTTGAGTTGTGGAAGCTCAAAATGGAATATATGCTCATAGATAGAGATCTACGGGTTGTGGTTTCTTCGATGAAACCCTAAACAACATTGTAAAATGTATGTGATACAATGAACTAGAAAACCAAGGGTTTGATAAGACTATGTCTGGTTGATTCTATGCTCCTGAGTGTCCGTGAAGATAAGACTGCATCTAAGCTTTGGAAGAAGTTTGGTGATATTTTTCAAGGGAACTCCTTGGTAAATAAGTTATTCCCAAGAAAGTTGTATTCTTTGAGGATGGAGGAAAGAGGATTCATCGCAGATCATGTGAATGCGTTCAACATGCTAGTTGCCCGACTGAGTTTTGTTGGTATCAAAATTAATGATCAAGAAAAATGTATTCTCTTTTTCAAACTTTTGGGATCATCTTGTTATGGTCATTGGAAGCTCAACAACCACTTTCAAGATGGAGAATGTGGTTGCTTCATTTTTATTTGAAGATATGCAAAGGGAATCTTTTGAGATGGCTCAGGAGGGCCTAGTTGCTCATGGTGGAATGATGGATAAAGGCAAGAAGAAGGACAAGAAGATAAATCCAAGTTTCTAAGGAGATATAAGTCTCCTAGTAAAAATTCCAAGGCAAAATGTTGGAACTCTGATGAACCTGGTCATTTTTGAAAAGAGTGTAAGGAGGAGAAGAAAAAGAAAGGTAAAAGGGATTTCTCTGATTCTAAATATAAAAAATCCTCTCAAGATGAAGTAGATGCTTTTGTCATAGCCTTGAAAACACATGCATCAGAAGATGTGTGGTTGAAAGATTCAGGTGCCTCTTTCCACATAATCTCTCACAAAGGTTGGTCTTCAAAGTACAAAGAGTTTGATGGTGTGAATGTGTATTTGGGTGATGATTGTCACCTGAAGGTTGTTGGCTATGGAAGAGTCAAGATATGATTCCATGATGCTAGAGTGAAGGGGATTGATAGTGTCCTGCATATCCCTAGTTTGGCACAAAACCTACTTTTAGTTAGCAAGCCGAGTGATGTGGGTGTGAAGGTTGTTTTCTTGAGTGGAGGATGTAATATGACAAGAGGCTCTATGGTTCTTGCTAAGGGTGTTCTATTGTTCATGCTTTCTAGGTACCTAAGGGTGCAAAATCTTTGGCGATGAAGCTCCTAGCTAAGAAGACAATGTTACAACACTAGAGATTTGGCCATATTGGTAAGAAGGGCCTCAAAGCCCTGAATAAATAAGAGCCTTATTGAAGGCCTTGATGATTGTAATTTGAGGTTCATCTTCTACAAAAAATGTGTTTATGGTAACCAACGTCGTGTTTCTTTTTATTCCAGTTCTCAAAAGTTTTATAGGGTTGTGGATTATATTCATTCAAATGTGTTTGGTCCTATTAATGTTCCTTTGATATTAGAAATATGTGCATTTTGTCTTTTTCATAGATGACTATAGTAGAAGGACATCTGTGTATTTCCTCATAAGTAAATATGCAGTTTTTAGTCAATTTAAGGATTTCTAATCCTTGGTTGAAAACCAGACAAGTAGAAAAATTAAGTGTTTGTAGACTAACAATGGTAGTGAATTTTGTTGGGTAGAATTTGATGTTTTGTACGGACCATGGGATTGAGAGACATAAAACAATTCCATATGCCCCACAACAAAAATAGTTACAGAAAGGATGAACAAAACATTGATGGAGAGGGCTAGGAGTATGCTGAGTGTTGTTGGGATTGAACAAAAGTTATGGGCTAGAGTTGTAGCCATTGCATGTTATTTGATTAACAAATATCCTACTTCAATGCTAGCTAAAAAGACACCCATGGAGGCATGGTTTGTTAAGAATCCCTAGTTGAGAAATCTCAAAGTCTTTCATTGTGAGGCATATGCACATGTGTTGAGCAAGAAGAGATCAAAATTGGAGAACAAGGTGGTTAAGTGTATATTCATTAGCTATGATGTCAATGTGAAAGGTTACAAGCTTTGGGATCTAGTTGTAGAGAAGGTGATTTATAGTAGAAGTGTGATATTTCATGAGTTGAAACCTTCCACTATTGATTTAAAACTAGAGAAGAAAGAAAAATAGAAAAAGGAGGTATTTTAGGTACCACCTACTTTGATGAAATATAAACTACACACTCTTGTTGAACCTGATGATGAGGAGAGTTCGAGAAGCTCTAAAAGTTTTGAAGAAGTACAAGAACCCCAACCTCAGCCTCAACAACCGAGGAGGTCTACTCATGACAGGCAACAACCTAAAAGATATGGTTATTGACCAGAAAGATTTGTATATTATTTGTCGGATTCTAGTTTCATATTTGCTTTGATTGCTAACACTAATGAGCATAAGATTGTGTTGGTTGAATTTTTATTTTTTTTGTGAGGTTTACAAAATTGTGGTTTTAGCCACAATATGTGAGATTAAAATCTCTCCTAATTATAAGGAAGGCTCCCCCTTTGCTTATTTCTCTAACTTTCTTGAAATAAAAATTCTAACTACTACGCCTATTCTGATCTTGGGTGTTACACCATCTCATTCTCTTTCTTCAAAATAGATGTTTATCCTTTTTTTCTCTTTTCATAAAGGATATTACAATTGAGAGAAATAATTAACAACAAACTTATAAGTTATTGAGAAACAACCTAAAAGAGTGCTAATAAAATATACAAATAACAAGAAGCAAAGTTTCCATGAAAGTACAAAGTCTTATGTTGCTTCCTCGAGACGAGAAAATAACACTTGAGCTCAAAGTCTTCAAGATACTATAATCCTATCAACCTTTAACCAATAACTTCTATAACCCAAAATGAACTTTCCAAGATAACAAGACAAAGCACAACTTCTTTGTATTGATACCCACTTACAATTTTATAAACTTTTACTTAAGACAACAAAGTAAAGCTCAAAGTCTTTAAATGGTTATCTATGTACCACTTCTACCTTACAAACACTGAAATATAATACAAAGTTTTCAAAACAAAAAAAAAATCACTCTTCAACAATACTTCTCCACAATGATTTTGCTCAATCAAAACAAGATTCTACAATAAGAATGATGTAAGAACACTCTCACCATAAACCACGGTGAATTGAACATAAAGTCTAAATGCCAATGATGTTTTTTTATTTGATCAAGTTTGCAAAATAACAATATGAACTCAAAGTTTCACTTTGCTCTTCACTTCAAAAAAAATTCATTGCATAGAATTAAAGATCTCTATTACAAAAATATCCTTCATATATATAGAGGAGAGGCTATAAGAAAAATTAGGGAGGAGCTCAACTAACTATGAATAGGTCAAAATTGAGTCCTACTTGACTTAGAACTTGTGCAAATTCTAGATGCAAAAACATATATACAAAATGACACTCGAAGTGTCAAATGCTTACTATAAAAATGCAACTACAACTTTAGAAATATAAAACTACTAAGTGTCACTAGACACTACATTATGATCTTGTTTCATGAATTCTTTGAACTTTTGTAGAGCAATATTCATTTGTTCTTCATCAGGTCCTTGAGTATGACTCGTGACTGTAGACACCTAAATTTGATTAATCTAATTAATTGAATTTACCTATCCTGAATGTCTTTAATTAAATAACTACTGAATGTCTTTAATTAAATAACTATGCATTATTTAATTAATTAGTGTTCTCTCCTTCTAGCTAGTTAACTTTGTTAATTAGGCTATAGTCCTCCTCTAATTAATTATTTGACACTCATAAATCATTTAATTAATTAAATTCCCCCCTTTTTATTAAATAAATCAAATGCCCAATTTGATTATTTAATTCATGTTGACTTTTCCTCTTAATGCTCTCATAGAATTAAGTAATTAATTCTATTTTTCTCCACATGCCTCCTAACTTTACCTCCCCATCCAACCCTTCCTCTTACCTAACCTGCCTAGTTAACCAAAGGTTTTGGTCAACCTTATCCCTTAACACTCACCATATGTGTGCACATTCCCAAAATATCCTAAATTTCCTAACAAATTGGGAAATGTCTTTGAATTTGGGAAAATTTCCTAAAATTTGGGAAAATATTCCAAATATCCAAAAACATGGAAGTGTCTCTATTTTTGGAATATAACCTTCTTATTTGGGTGTCTCGTTTCCAAATAGGCATGTGTCCTCAAAGATGCATGCCATTCCATTGAATGACACTTGCCCTTCTCAAGGACACATGTCATTTCCATCCATGACACTTGTGCTTCTCAAGGACATGTGCCTCTTTTTCATGCCTCTCCATCTCTCATTATAACCTATTTAAACCCCCCCATTTTCCTTTACAACTGGTCCACTTTCATTTTCATACCCTCATAACGCAGAATTGTTTAGTCACCTTTTTGTGCATCCATTAAGCATCTCACATCCATCTTGCATCTCATTTTTAGCTTAATCTTTATTTTGTATTCACTATCATGGAGCGAAATCGAGCATCAACAATATAGAAAGCACACATCAAATTGGGGACTATCAAATCAAAGGATAATCTAGAGTTTGTAGTTTAATTGCTTTTATTTTGTTTATCTAGTTTTCTCCCTTCTTAGTGTCCTGATCTTGTGTGTGGTTGAAATATGTGTTTGTTTGATTGTTAGTTTTATCTTTTCAATCTCTTTAGTTTTGCAGTCACAATTTTCTGCATTTAGTGAGAACACTGACCCAAGTGATAGAATCTCCCAAACCAACATAGCATTTCTTGTGCTTCTTTAGAAGGGAGGCTAAGTTATTCAGATTAACTTGGATATCTATCAATTTATTAATTGAAGACATTGAGAAATTCTTTATCAACCTCTTCTCCAATTAGCAAGCTGAATTCTTTGATGAGGCGTCTTCATGAAGAGTCTTTTGATTCTCATCAAGGAATGTACAAGGCAACTCTAATATCTTTTCAATTATTTCCTTTCCTTTATCAGTGCATTCCTTTTGTGTCTTCTACATGTCCTTAATGAGCATTTCTAGAGTGCTCATCCAATGTTCCAATGCCTTCCCTTATTCAATAGACATGTCTCTTGAATAAAGTACTCCATTGTCAATTAACACATATAACTCAAAATATTCTAAGAGTTGAAGTCTTTCTCTTACGTCTCTAGCTCCTATGAAAGTAGATTCAATGTTTTATCTACTTCATACTTAACACCTTCCAAATTGTTAATTAATGTGACTGTAGAGCATAGAAGATGTGTTTCTTGACTCAACGTTCTGTCCATCCATTTACCCACCGGTCTCCCATGTGAAGTGACCTACTCAACCTATTTGATGACTTTCTAATCAATTGACAAAGTCACTGGCTCAATTACCTCTGAAGACTTTGTTATTTTAATCAACACAGTGGTGTGTTGTTCCACTTGTTTCTTAAGCTTGTCTTTTTTCATCTTTTCTTTATTATACTTCACCACAAGATCGTCAAAAGATGTCCGAGCATCTTCCACAGTTGCTTCATGGGATTTCTTTCCTAATTTAATTCTATTAAAGACATAATTTGTAGGTTGAATTTTGTCAATGTTTGTATTTAGAGGAGGTATTGCAAGTTCAACGTACTTGTTATTTGACTTATCTACCTTGACTCTAGATGAAGTTTTAACCTTCTTTGTAATCTATGGCTTGACAGGAACTAACTAGCTGAAGTCAAAGTCATCTGGGGAGATGACTTGTTTCTTCCTCTTGAGAGTGTTAGAGACCAACCAAGGTGGTAAAGGTGTGTCATCTTCAATCCCTATGGCCAATATCTGAGATGAAGGTTCTTGCTCCTATATATTAGTAGTCACAATGGGAGGAGTAGAAGTCACAATTGCGGGTAGGTTCTCCATGGCTAAAACTTTAGGTGCAAGTTTAGTCCCTAGCATGAATTTATCAAAATCTTCTGGCATAGAATATGATACTTCGAACAAGTTTGGGAGAAACACATTTTCAATATTATCATGTGGAGTATCTAGGGCTGAATCATTGGTTGTTGTGGAGGGAATAGTATGAATCACTACACCAAGAGCATCTAAAGTATAGGGAATAGTGGAACCAAAAGGAATAGGATTAGAAATGGAAACTTGTGGAGGAGTTGTACCTGAAGCATTATGAGATGTATGATGAATGGATTCTTGTTCCCTTTCAAACTAGGAAGTAGTAGGAATTTCTAGTAATCCTTTCTCACAAAACTCCTCCTCTTGTTCTTTCTCTAGTTGTTCTTTTTTTTTATTGCAGCTCCTCCTTAAGCAACTTTGCCCCAACCTCTTCTTTTGTTTGGATATCTTGAATTGATGATTCACCTTGACCATTTCCCTTTCCAATAGTAAACATGAATTTGGGGGCCTTTTGAGCTACTGAATCTTGCTTGTTCTTGGTCCTGATCTCAAAAGTCTTTCCAACAAGTCCTGCAGTATCATCTTTTGATTTGGTTTGGAATGGTTTCAATTGAATTCCCTTTTGTATCAACTAGACATTAAAATTCACAAGAATATTTTGGAACCTAGCCCTTATTGAAGTCATTTCCTTCTGTGACCATTGGATGAGAGGAAGTGGTACATATGCAATCTTCTTCTTCTCATACACTAGATCTAGAATGTCTCCATCATCTTCAAGATCCTCAGGAATATCAACAAGATTTAGATTTTCAATTATTCGACAGTGAGATGACAAAAATCAAGCTTTCTAATATCCTCTTCCATTCTACAGTCCATCCAAATGTCTTCTACATGATGAGCATGAGTGTAGCTTTTCTTTAACTTTTTCTTCATTCCTCTATAGTTAAAATCTTTCCTTGCCTTGAAGAACTTCATTGTAGCCCTTCTTATTTCCTCATCCATGGCTCTAGCCTTGTAAATAGAATTGATTGAATATCTACCAATGGTGAGAGAAAAATTGAATCCGGGCTTATGTGAACCTAACCGACGCTCATGTATTGCAGCCATCCGACAAGCCAATTCCATGAGAACAATCTTGTCTAATGGATACCTAGGGAGCATAAAAGGCTCTTCATCATAGCATCCTACTTTGAGGCAGGTGAAGGTAGGGAATTGTAATAACATGTATCCATATTGATTCACTACATTTCAGGCCTCATCTAACACCCTCTTCTTTTGGAGACCCTTGTCAAACATACACATGTAGTGATAGAAGAAAGCATCATTTACTCTCCTTAAATGATGTACATTGTTTCTCAAATTTTGTTGGGAGTACTACTTATATATTGGAATCTAACTTTTGTCCCTTGTTATGGACAATCCTCATAAGTGCCTCATTGAGGCTACTACATATATTATATATGAAGTCATATAAAATTTCAAAGTAGTTGGCACCTTGGTAAGTTTATCACACAAGGCATCGCTTATGTGCTTACCCCAATAGATCCTTTTCTTATTTTTTTGGATGATATGGATAATTGATACATCCATTCATGATAGGTGTCTGAAACGAGAAGCCCTTTCACCCTACTGAGAACATTAATCAGATCATTTAACTCCTCAATGAAATCACTTAGTTGAATAGTCTTAAGTTTTTATAGTCTTAGGCCATATTGCAATATTGGGCCTTGGAGACTTTAACCAATTATCATTGATGTTTCTTCTACATTTATCTGAATTATTGTTATAGTGTGTCTAAGTTGGCTGCATAAAATTGGCATACTAATCAATATTTGGACATTTGAAAATTGTATCAAAGAAGTCTTCATCCAATTTGATGATAGTCATTTTACCATCTGCATCCTTGATGGCCCTACTCACTAGATCAAACCTATAGTCCAATACTAACACAAAATCAAGATTTTGTGCAGCCATTAGGAAAGCTACAACTAAGTGAATGCCATTATTTATAGTTTCCTCCATTTTGTAATATTCAAGCAGCTCTTTGACCCTCTTAAGAAATTATTCCAAGTCCACATGACTGATTTTCGTGTCTCTAATGTTGTCAATATTAGACGACACTGAAGAAGGTGGAAAGATTGGATGAGGATCCCGCTTCTTAAACTTCGTGGTTCTTGTACTTGGAGATGGTTCCATCATCTGTCTGAAACTAGAACTGCGACTTTGGAAAATGATCAAGATCATTAAATAGCATGCCAGATTCATATCATTGGGGTTTCAAAAACCTTAATTAATTTGGTAGTACAAAATTGCCTTTAGGTGTAAATCGGGTTTGTAATCCCGATTTACATGTGTGTGAATTTGGTGTATATCGGGTTTACAAACCTGATTCACACCTAAAACAGGTGTATGGTCAACAACTGCATTTTGGACTTATAAGTCTGATTTACACTTAAAAAATATTTGGCATATTTTAATGGTGTAAATTGGGTTTGTAAACCTGGTCTACACTTGGTAAGTTACATACAAAATGTGGTGTAGTTTAGGTTTACAAACCCACTCTACACCATTGTGGGAAGACAATGCTCCAGGTTTGTAAACCTGAATCACAAGAAGCAAAGAAAATTTGTAAAGATTGGTGGTTCGTGTGTGAGTGTATGTTAGGGTCGTAACCTTGGATTACACCACAAAGGAAAGGTCTGGTGTGAATCAAGGTTAGGACCTCAACATACACCACACAAAAGTGATGTTTAATTTTAATGTTTGGTGTCAATGTAAGGCAGGGTTACAACCACGACTTACACCAAAAGGGAAGAGCTCAGTGTAAGTCAGGATTGTAACCCTGCCTTACACCCCAATGGTAATGAATACGCATATAAAAGAAAAACAATGTTATTCAGACTCGTGAGTTCGAACAACACTATTAGCAGTGAAGCATTGTTCATAGAAAAACAATAAAGGGGGTTTGGAAATGTTGTTCAAATCAGTGAATCAGATCAACATCATGGGTGTTGATCAAATTCCTCGATTTAAACAACACCAAAATACGATACGGAACCCTAAGCAAGGATAAATAACAAAAGTGAAAGAACCAAGACAAAGAAAAACAAATTACCAAGGAAAACATAAAGGTTGAAGGTATGAAAATCAGGTTCCAAATCCTTCCAATGAATTGCGATCAAGGAGGGAACCGAAATTAGAGCGCAAAGGAGATAAGCACAACAAGGAACAAAATAAGAAAAAATAAAATAAAAGGCAAGAAGAAGAAGAAACCGAAAAGGTTTAGAAAACTTAGCAATAAATTCAACACCATGCAAAATAAATGTGCATTTTGGGCTTGTAAATCCAAAATGCACTAAGATGTGTATTTCAGGTTTACAATCCCAAAATGCACATTTCATGTTATCTCCAAAAAACAAGTGCATCTTGGAGTTATAAGTTCGATTTTCACTTAAAACATAAAGAGGTGTAATTTGGTGTTATAACTTCAAAATGCACCTATGATGCTAAAAATGTGGTTAGTATAAGTGGCATACATATATAATGAGATAATAAAATGTAACTGAAAAGCTTAATTTCAAAACTAGATTAGAAATGCAAACCATAAGCCTTCCTTGAAATGTCCCATTTTCCTCTATTCTTGAGGACCCTGAAGGTGTTGGATCGATGGGCTCTCAGGGGAGCAATGACCTCCAAAATGACAACTCAAGAGTTGAGTAGCTATTTGATCATGATTGACTATGGAGATGATATAAAATGCATGATTTGAGAACCTAGATTAACATGCTATGATAAATCTAAAAGCTAATTACTAGATAATTGAAAATGTAAATTGCCTATAGTAATGATGCCTAAATTGATATAAGATGGGATCCTTATTGCTCCAAAATGAGGGATATTTATAGGAATTCCAAGGCCAAAGTTGAGGTGGCAGGAATCGACGGTCCAAATTTGATCTGAAGATATCGAGGGCCAAGATTGAGGAAGTTGGAGAAGAGGATGGAGGAAGAGACACTTGTCATCTCTGTGGTGACAAGTGTCAAGGAGCCTTGCTCATGAGAGGGCAAGTGTCCAAGGGAGGAGACATGTGGCAAAAGTGCCATGTGTCTCAAGGAGAGAATATCCACACCATGGGAGGTTAGGATAAGGAAGTTAGAATGTGCAAGATTGGATAGGGTTAGTTAGACCCAAGATTAGATTGAATGGATTAAGTTAGGGGATGGTTAGGTTGGGTGGTTAAAGTTAGGAGCCATGTGCTTATTTGAATTTAGAAATTCAAATAATTGGAAAATGGTAATTAATCTCAACAAACGTGAGTTTGTTAATCTTAATTAGGGATTAGAAGAATTGATTAATATGGGGAGACATTAATTAATTTAGAATTAATTAATCAAAGGGGGATATGAGATGAACTATATAAATAAATCATTTAGATTTATTTACTAGTAGATGAATAGAGAAATTAATAAAATTGCTTGTGAATTCAATTGATTGGGAAGGGGAATTAATCAAATAACTACGTATTTAATTTACTTTCTTCTGACCATTTTTAGGTGTATACATTTTGCCCCTCTTTGAAGTGATGTGTGATGACGCGTTGATTCAAAGAAAACTTGATTGATGATGTTGTTGATATTGATTCCGATAAGATGCAGATTCGATCTTGATTTGATGCAGATTTGGTTTCGATATGATACTGATTTGATTTGGAGATGATAAATCTCGATATGATGCCGATTCGATTTTGGAGATGATAAATCTCGATATGATGCGGTTTCGATCTTGGAGATGATAAATCTCAATATGATGCGGTTTCGATCTTGGAGATGATAAATCTCGATATGATGCCCAAGATGCTGATTCAAAGATATCGATGCGAGGATGCCCCCTCGGGAGATGAATCGGATAATTTTTGAATGTTTGTGAATTTTTCGCGATTTTTTTTGAAATTTTTTCAATTTTTAGATTTTCTGCTTTTTTTTTGAAATTTTTTGAAATTCTTTCGATTTTTAGATTTTTAATGATTTTTCGATTTTTAGAGATTTTTAGAGTCAATCCGATTCATTTCTTGATAATAAATGATTTGACTTCTGCAACGTTGATTGATGAAAGTGTGAGTTCTTTGATCACTATGATGTGATTCTGGGTGTGATGATTGATAAAGCTTGATTGAATTGATAAGATTGATTAGATTGATAAGATCAAGATTTAGTCTGGTTTCAGGAATGACACCACCTGTATAAGACAAAGATGATCAAAGCATCTGGTTTCATGAATGATATATCCTATATAAGACTTGATCAAAACGTCTGGTTCCAGGAAGGATTCATCCTGTATAAGACATGATAGAATGGATCAGATGAGATAAAGAACTAACATTTTGTTGATATCCTATTGCAGGAAGATTTAGATGTTGATGTGGGTTCATATTTGAGGGGGTAGCATAAGATTTGCGTTAGGTCGACAATATTTGGAGAGATGAGAGTCATCGTTATGATTGTGTATAAACCTATGATGATACATTGATGATTCCTGCAATAGATTTGGCCTTGAATAAGATGATATTTTGTGATCCCATGCAAGAATGAAATGTAAGCTAAATGCAAATGCAATGCAGTGATCGGACTGGTCATGAAGTCATTGCTTTGTTTCATCATTGAGCCTTTGAAATGTGGGAAGTGGGTGCAAATATCAATGGTATAATTGAACCACGATGACCTGAGCACTACTTTCCTAGGTTTTGATATTGCAAGTTAGCACAAGCATCGAGGTATAATTGAACCAAGATGACCAGAGTGTTGCTTGCGTAAAATAGGTAGTATTAACCATTTCTATATGCAAGTCTGAAATGTCTTTGATGATACTCCGATGATCATTTCCTTAGACAACTTTGCATATATTAATGATTAATTTACAGAAAGTAGACAAGAAAAATATCATGTTCCTTCCTCGTTCCTCTAGTCAAAGACATCCTGGAGTTACTCAGAAATCATGATAGCGAAAATCAACATAAAATAGTTGATCCATTATTGCCAAAGTGTTAAAATCATGAGTCAAGATATATCATCCATTGATATGTGTTTTGTCATGTTTATATTGATATGTGATAGTTAATGGTTGACAATGTGATCTTATGTTCAATGTTGGACATGTCTTAGTTTTTTGCTTGACAAGCGTTGTCTGAATGTTGTTCTACCTGCTTTGATTAAGCTCAAAATGATTGCAACTTTTTTTCCCCCCAACCAGGTTTAGGATTTTGCCCCCAGCCTAGAAACAAACCTTATTATGATATAGTCAATGATCCAAACCATGACGAGAAATCACTTGGGATGCCTGCGTATGTACAAAGGCTTTATGATGGATATGAACAACGTTGATGGAAAAGAATGCAAGCGGAAGAATGTGCGAACCAATAGATGGCAGAGCTAGTTGACAAATAGCGCATGTTTGCCAGGTTTTCACCATCTGTTTTATTGCACTTTTTCTCATATTTGATTTTTTTTTTTTGCTTTTTTTTTGTTTTTGGATTTTTTGCTTTTTCACTGTTTTTGGATTTTTTTGCTTTTTCACTGTTTTTGGATTTTTCAGACATAAAACTTCTTCAGATGCATGCTATTGATGGGTTCCTCGAGTTGATCTCCGTCTTGTGTTGATAGTTGATATGCCCCTGACCCAAATACTGTTGTGACCACAAATGGACCTAACCAGTTTGGTTCAAATTTTCCTTTCTTTTCTCGATCTGACTAATTTTGTGGATTTTCTTTTAGTACTAGTTCTCCCACTTGAAAGATTCATAGTTTGACCTTGTGATTATAACTTTGGCACATTCTTTGCTGATATACCTTTAGATGATCAAAGGCATTTTGTCTTCTTTCATGGATCAGTTCTAACTCTTGCAGTCTAGATACTCATTGTTCTTCATCTGGGATAAGTCCTTTTAGTGATACATGTAGAGAAGGTATCTCTACTTCGATTGGCATTATGGCTTTTGATCGATTGACACCTGTTGGTGTGCGGATACTAGTGTGATAGGCCTAGAGAGCAGGGTTTAGTTGAATATGTCAATCTTTCCTAGCATCGTTCATTGTCTTTTTGAGGATTTTTAGAATAGTTTTGTTAGATGCTTCTGCCCGCCCATTTCCCTGTGGATAATATGGTGTGGAGAATCTGTGTTGGATTTCGAACCTCTCACATAGCTTTTGTACATCCTGATTCTTGAATGGTCACCCATTATCAGTGATAATGGTCATTGGTATTCCATAGCGATAGATGATGTAATTCAAGATGAATGCAACAATTTGTTTTCCTGTGATATTTGTGAGAGGTACTACCTAGATCCATTTTGTAAAATATTATGTAGCTACAAGGATGAATTTGTGACCATTAGATGAAGGATTTGTCTTTCCTACTAGATCAAGACCCCATTAGCAGAAAGGCCAAGATGTTGCCAAAGCATGAAGTTCTTGTGCTGGTGCATGGATCAAGTTTCCATGGATCTGACATTGTTTGCATGTTCTAGCTATCTGAAAAGAATCTCGTTCCATAGTCGACCAATAATAGCCCAAGCGTATGAGTTTTTTTGAAAGGGTAAGACCACTTGAATGAGTGCCACAAATGTCATTATGGACTTCCTTTAAGGCCTTCTCAGATTCTTCTTGTTCGAGACATCTTAAAAGAGTATCGTCTAGACCTCGTTTAAATAGGGTATCCGCGACAAGAGTATAATGGGAGGATTGGCGAATAAAGTTTCTCTTTTTATTTTTTGATAAGTTAGGAGGTAAGATGTTATCTTTCAGGTATGTGTAAGTTTGGCCATAGTGGGAGGAATCATGTCCAATAATTTGACAGATGGTTTGGGAATCAGGACAATTAAAGGCAGGATGAAACAACTCTTCAACCAGGAATTCATAACGCTCTTGATTTTCCTGTGTTTGTAATAGAGAAGCAAGTGTTGCCATGGCATCTACTGCTTTGTTATCATTTCTTGGAATTAGTTCAAAAGTGATTTCAACAAAATATTTCTTGAAGTCATCCACCATATTTTTGTAAGGCACGAGTTTGTCATCTTTTGTTTGATAGTCATTATTGATTTGATTGATGATGAGCTAAGAGTCTCCAAAGACCTAAAGTTGTGTAATGTTCCATTTCACGACCATTTTGATACCTGTAACCAAAGCATGGGAAACTTAATTTGTATGCTTTCGGAATTGTATGACCTTGTGGTGTGATGAATAGTATGCCTGCTCTTGATCTATGATGTGTTTCATTATTGATGCTTGCTCCTGGACTAATATTCGGGTGATGTATTATAAGATCTAGATCCAACCCTGGAATGTCTGCATATGACCATCTTTTGATTTGCCTCCTTTTGAAGAGTTCCAAGTATTTTTGTCTTTCTAGTTCCGATAGAGAAGTTGTTGGATTTAGATCAGTTGTGCCAATGATAACTGCCTCTGCTGGTTCCATCAAGATATATGACTTCTCTTGATAAAATTTAGATAAGGTGTCAAATCTCCCATCTTCCGGTGCCTTGAGGAGATTTTCACCATTAGATGTGTCCTTTATTTTTACTCTTTTTCGGTCTAATGTTGCCAAGAAATGGTTTTCAACATTAGACTTTATATTGTTTTCTTTATTTTCACTTTTGCGACTAGGAGATTTGACACCCATTTAACTTGAAGATACATTTCTGAAATTTCTGGTGAGAGTTGTTAGGTTTGATTTTATTAAGATATAAAGATATGGCATGGTCATTAGGAAAGGTATCCATGGTGGTATGTCCTTCATTTTCCCAGTCTATAGGTTCAGGATGAATTAAGGATAAAGGATCCTCATGTTGGATTATGTCAAAGATATTAGGGGTCATGATAGAGATGTCAAGGATTTCAGTATGTATTTCCATATCTAGAACAATACTCTTGTCAGAATGACCTCACACAAGTAGCTCCTGATTGTCCTCGTTTAAGTCCATGTCAGCCGCATGTGATTCTGATTCAAATAGGCTAGTTCCTAATGTTTGTCCTACATACGTGTGAACTATATCGACTTCTACATCTTCTTCTTCCCTTTCAACTTCAAGTTGCTCTTGTTTGTTGTTCCATGATAATGAATATTCTCCGTTTCCTCGATCTCTTAGTTGTATTTGTTTTTCCATGTTTGACAAAATTGATGCAATTGATTGTTCTTTGGATTGTGTGCTGGAATATGTTGCCTCTTTGTTATGTGAAACCATGACCTCTTGAGCTGATTTCAGATTATTACAACATTGCAATGGATTTGAGTTTATTGATATTGTGATTTCCTGCCCATTGTAGGGAAATTTTAAGCATTGATGGCATGTTGATGGAATAGCTTGCATGTTTTGTATCCATGGTCTCCCCAAGAGTATGTTGTATGGGAGGTCCAAGTCTAGAACTTGGCATGTTGTCTCTTTTTGCAAAGGTCCCACGCTGATGGGTAACATCAAAATTCCTTTAGAGTAATGTTCTTCTTCACCATATGCTTTAATTTTGATCTTTTTCAGGAGATCAATTGCATCTTCTAAATAACCCAAAGCACGGACAAGACTCAAAGAGAAAATGTTTAAGCCAACTCCTCCATCTATCTGAACACGTTTAACAAGCGTTCTATGAATGAGGACTTCAATTTGCAAGGAATCAATGCTTGGATGTGAAGGAGATGAGATTTGAATAGGATCCTCCGAAATAGGCTTGATGGGTACATTGTTTGGTAAGGATGCTATGGAAGGTTCTTGCAAGCTTTCAGGAGGTGTAGGAATAGATGCCTTTGGAGAGTTAATTTGCTTATGGAGGGATGAGCCATTGCCAGACATAGGTGCACGATTTTGATCTTTCTCAGCCAAATCCTTTAGGGATATCTTTAAGAGTTGCATAAAAGAACCACCTTTCTTTTGAGATGTATTTGAATCCTTGTGAGGTTTTAACATGGTTGGATTTTGATTTTGGACTTGTTTGATTGTTCTGAAATGTTGGTTTGTTATGTTTTCTTCTTGTGTTTTGCTTTGGTATGTCATGTTGATATGATTTTCAACTATTGCAAATGTTTTTGTTTTTGTTTCAAAGTTTTGATTGTCTAAAAGTTGTTTTTGATAAGGGATCAACTATCAATGTAAATGTGATAGCGCGATATGACACGACAGGATGGTTTAAGTGTTTTAAAAGTTTGCAAGTTTTTCGATCTTTAGTTTTCGAGTGCAAAGGTGATGATTTGATAAGAACCAAGTCCAATAGGAACGATATAGCCTATGATAGAGAACGAGGTTATTTTGATCAATCATTGTAGTTTCATGATTAAAGGATGATAGATCCTTATGAGAAACTATGTTTGAGTGATCAGTTTATCTAAGAAAATGTGATGTTGCACTTTAAGGTGTTAGATCTTTAAACTTGTTGGAAATGAATACTTGAGACCTTTAGCGTGTCTAGCTCTTGAATCTATTTTGACAGAAGATAACCTGATTGAATGACCCAAGAAGATGACCTAGTCTCTATGTTTGACTGTCTGAGAAATGGGTTAAATTTGTCTTCTGATTTTGATGTAGTTTACCAAAAATGCTAAGAAAATAACTAGAAACGCTTCTATACGGACCAGAAACGCTACTAAACTGACTAGAAACGCTGCTATATGGACCAAAAGCGCTGACAAACTAACCAAAAATGCTGCTATACTGACCAGAAACACAAACATATTAGACCAGAAATGTTGACAACCAGACCAGAAACGTTGCTATACTGACCAAAAACGCTGCTATATGGACCAGAAACATTGACAAACTGACTAGAAACATTGACAAATTGACCAAGAACGCTGAGGAACATACCAAAAACGCTATTTTGTAGTGCAATGACTCTAAAGTTCAAAACAATGATGTTTAGACTCAGCAAATTAGGTGTTTGAACTTAGGAGATTGTTGTTTTGACCTATCTTTTTTATTTTCAGACTCAGATAACTGAAATTTAGGCCTAGCAAGTGCATGCTAGGAGATTTAGTGTTGATACATGAGTAATTTGACATTCAACCCAAAAGAGCTGACGTTTAGACCAAGAGAGCTGGCATTTAGACCGTAAGAGCTGAGGTTTAGACCAAGAGAGCTGACATTTAGACCAAGAGTGTTGATGTTTAGACCAAGAACTTTGAAGCTTAAACTAGTGATGTTAGAACTTATACAATGATTATTTTGACCCTAAGAGTTAATGTGTAGAATGAAAAAATTGATGTTTATACCTAGCAAGCTCAACCTTGGAGAGTTGATGTTGAAATATGAAAAATCTAACATTCATACCAAGAGTGATGACATTTAAACTAGAAGAGCGACTGTTTGGACCATAGGTGCAACTATTTGGACCGTAGGTGCATCTATTTGAACCACAGGTGCGACCGTTTAGACCGTATGTGCGACTGTTTGAACTGTATATGCGACCGTTTGAACCGTATATGCAACTATTTGGACCGAAAGAGTTAATCTGTAGGTGCGACTATTTGGACCGTAGGTGCGACTGTTTGAACCATATGTGCAACCGTTTGGACCATATGTGCAACTGTTTGAATGGTATGTGCGACCGTTTGGACCGTATGTGCGACTGTTTGGACTGAAAGAGCTAACCTGTACTAGATCCCAACAACATGAGCAAGGCACACACAAATCAAGCCCATGAAGAACATAGAGAACGAGGTTATTTCGATCAAGCGTTGTAGTTTCGTGATTAAAGGATGATATATCCTGATGAGAAACTATGTTTGAATGATCAGTTTATCAAAGACAATGTGATGTTGCACTTTAAGATGTTTGATCTTTAACTTGTTTGGGGTGAAAAATTGAGACCTTTGTGTGTCTTGTTCTTGAATCTATTTTGACAGAAGATAACCTGATTGAATGACCCAACAAGATGACCTACTCTCTATGTTTGACTGTTTGAGAAATGGGTTGTTTTTGTTTTCTGATTTTGATGCAGTTTACCAGAAACACTAACAAAGTGACAAGGAACTCTGCTATACTAACCAGAAACGCTAACAAACTTACCAGAAACATTGCTAAACTGACTAGAAATGCTGAGAGACAGACCATAAATGTTAAGAGATAGGCAAACCAAAAATGCTGACAGATAAACCAGAAACATTGCCAGATAGACCAGAAACGCTAACAGCCAGACCAGAAACGTTGATGGACAGACCAGAAACATTGTTCTGCAATACAGTGACTAAAAAGTTCAAATGATAATGTGTAGACTTGGTAAATTAAGTGTTTGAACTTAAGAGATTTCAATTTTGACCCAACTTTGTGATTTTTAGACTTAGAAAATGGATATGTAGACCTAGCAAGTACCAACTAGGCGATTTGATGCTGCAACATGAGCAATTTGACATGCAACTCACAAGAGTTATTGATTTGACCAAGGGAGCTGACCTTTAGACCAAGAGAGCTGCTGTTTAGACCAGGAACTCTACTGTACTGACCAGAAATGCAACTAAACTGACCAGAAACGCTGGCAAACTTACTAGAAACACTGCTAAACTGACCATAAACTCTAATGTTTAGACCAGAAACTCTAATGTGCTCAACCTTGGAGAGTTAATGTTGAAATATGATAAATTTGACATTCACACCAAGAGAGCTGACGTTTGGACCAACAATGCGACTATTTGGACCATAGGTGCGACTCTTTGAACTTTAGATGCGATTGTTTGGACTGAAAGAGCTAATCTTTGGACCAAAAGAGCTAATCTTTGGACCAAAAGAGCTAATGTTTGGACTGTGAATGCAACTGTTTGGACTGATAAAGCTAATGTTTGGACTAAAAGAGCTAATGTTTGGACTGTGAATGTGACTGTTTGGACTGATAGAGCTAATCTGCTGTGAAACTTGTGAATTTGACCATTTGAAGTTTGATTCTTCAATGTTTTTTGTATTTCAATGGATGATATCTTGACTTGACTTACAAACACAGAATTCAGATTGTATTTTTTTCCTAAAGGACACATAAAGTGTATGTTCAAGAAGCTTTAAAGTAAGCCCAAGTTTTCATGGGTTTTGAACAATTTGAAAACACATCAATCAATCTATCCTAAAGAGATTGGCTTCATTATTAGTTCTTAGCCCACAACTTGGTACCCTATCAGCTCACACAACCTTGTCACCCCCTAAAGGGCACTTGTGTTTTTGCCTTTGCGAGAGCTAGTGGAGTCCCGTTATGAGCCTAGCAATAAGATCTCAAAAGGGGAGTTCGCACATATGCTCAAGAGGGACATATGGTGAGTATCTTAAGGAGAGATTCTTCCCCCTCCATGCACTAAGAATTTAATAATGTTCCGAGGTAAACCGGGTAGCTTCTAATTTACTTGGAACTAGTAAGGGATCCATTCGGTGCGTCGGGGTATAAACTCAATTAAGAGGTCTCCTAGCCTTGAAAACTAAGGTTTGATATACCCGAAGGTACGAAGGAGAGCTATTCCTGAGCACTATTGTTGCTTTAATTTTCATCAAAAAAACATTTATTTTATAGTGGGTTGGAGTACTTGGCGTTAGCCGTTCCCACTTGGGTTGTTCCCCTCTCATCGGCCTTAATGGCTAAGAGTTATTACTCCTTGGGAGGGCAGGCCCGCTAAAGATATGCACTATTGAAAGCAAAGGATGAGTCTGGCTTTCTGATCACCTAAGAAAGGTGAGAGCATACTCGCCTATCATCAAAACACATAAGACATGTTTGTTCATTTCCATTGTAATTAGTCTATGTGCCTAATTTAACAAATATAAGTGCAAAATCCCGTGGCTACAAACAAAGTTAGTAGTTTATATTGCATTCTTTGGCGGCGAAATAGTTTGTGACTCCAGTCTTTCACAGTGAAATAAGTACCTGCAAAACCAACAATCTGCGAATTAGGTTCAGGAAAATGATAGTCTAGAAGTAGAAATGAGGAATGCAACATACAATATTTGCAAAATTAATAAAAAATTGAAAACACCATCAAATTGACCAAGAACGCCATCATATGTGCCAAGAATGTTGCTCTGCACACCAGAAATGCTATCCTGCACACCAGAAACATTGTTCTGCACACCAGAAACACTGTTAAACAGACTAAAAACGCTGACAAATGTGCCAAAAATGCCATGATACATACCAAAAATGCTAAAGTACAAACTGAAAATGCTAAAGTACAAAAAAACATAAAAATAGAGTTGAAAAGTCTCCCAAAAACATCATTTGAGGTGCCAGAATGCCACAAAAGAGACCAAGAATGCGATTCAGGAGCCCAAGAGAGCTAATCTACACTCTGAAAGAGCTAATAACTTGTCAATGAAATTTACTGCAAGCAAACTTGTTAAAGATCAAAGGGGCTAGGCCCCACGGTGGGTGCCAATTAATGTGATGCTAAAAATGTTGTTAGTATAAGTGGCATACACATATAATGAGACAATAAAATGTAATTGAAAAGCTTAATTTCAAAACTAGATTAGAAATGCAAACCATAAGCCTTCCTTGAAATGTCCCATTTTCCTCTATTCTTGAGGACCTTGAAGGTGTTGGATTGATGGACTCTCAGCGGAGCAATGACCTCCAAAATGACAACTCAAGAGTTGAGTAGCTATTTGATCATGATTGAGTATGGAGATGATATGAAATGCATGATTTGAGAACCTAGATTAACATGCTATGATAAATCCAAAAGCTAATTACTAGATACTTGAAAATGCAAATTGCCTATAGTAACGATGCCTAAATTGATATGAGATGGGATCCTTATTGCTCCAAAATGAGGGATATTTATAGGAATTCCAAGGCCAAAGTTGAGGTGGCAGGAATCGACGGTCCAAATTTGATCTGAAGATATCAAGGGCCAAGATTGAGGAAGTTGGAGAAGAGGATGGAGGAAGAGAAACTTGTCATCTCTGTGGTGACAAGTGTCAAGGAGCCTTGCTCATGAGAGGGAAAGTGTCCAAGGGAGGAGACATGTGGCAAAAGTGCCATGTGTCTCAAGGAGAGAATATCCACACCATGGGAGGTTAGGATAAGGAGGTTAGAATGTACAAGATTGGATAGGGTTAGTTAGACCCAAGATTAGATTGAATGGATTAAGTTAGGGGATGGTTAGGTTGAGTGGTTAAAGCTAGGAGCCATGTGCTTATTTGAATTTAGAAATTCAAATAATTGGAAAATGGTAATTAATCTCAACAAACTTGAGTTTGTTAATCTTAATTAGGGATTAGAAGAATTGATTAATATGGGTAGACATTAATTAATTTAGAATTAATTAATCAAAGGGGGATATGAGATGAACTATATAAATAAATCATTTAGATTTATTTACTAGTAGATGAATAGAGAAATTAATTAAATTGCTTGTGAATTCAATTAATTGGGAAGGGGAATTAATCAAATAACTGTGTATTTAATTTACTATCTTCAGACCATTTTTACGTGTATACAACACCTAGGAACATAAAACAAGTGTAGAATCGGTTTTAAACTCCGAATTGCACCTAGGAACATAAAGCAAGTGTAGAATCGATTTTAAACTTCAATTTTACTGCAGCTTTATAAAAACTCTTCGAAGGAAAAGTTGTGTTAATTTTTCAAATTAACGACTTAAACTAGGATCGAGGGGACTACCACGAAAAATCCTATAAAAGACTTAAGAAGCAAAAATTTGCCTCAAAAAACATACTTAAAGTAAGGGGAATTATCAATTTGGACAAAAAATTGTAGGGTTCATCTCATTTTTGTTACATAATACAAAATGAGGACAACGGATTGTTAGAGAGGATATGGGTATGCATGATATAGATTTTTGGATGGAAGCCATGAATGAAGAGATGGCTACATTGCATAAGAATGCTATATGGGATCTGGTACCTTTGCTTAAAGGACATAAACCTATGGGATGTAAATAAGTGTTCAAGAAGAAATTGTGTCCAGATGGTAGTGTTGAGAAGCATAAAGCATAGTTGATTGTGAAGGGGTATTCTTTAGTGGAGGGTGTAGACACTAAAAATTGGTAAACACATGCATTCTTCATTTTTAACCTAATCGCGTGTATAGTCTTCATTATTCACATGATCCTATCTCGCTCCGTCTTTCTAATTTTATGTCTAAAAGATATCATTTTCTCCATATTTCAAGTTTATGATATCATTTTGTCTTTAATTTCATCCCCTTGATGTTAGTTCGTTCCCTTTTTTATTTGATGAGGTCGATTTGTCCCTAAACCTGCTCCGATTAGGTCATTTTGCTTCCTTTTTGACCCCGTTGCTTCTTGTTTCCCATTTTCGGTCCCATTGGCATCATTTTTCATCCAATTCCTATCTTATGACATCATCTTGACCTCTTCTCCTACTCCATGGTGTCACATTCATCCCTTTTTCGTTTGTTGACCCGTGTTGACCCGATTTACACGCTTTTACCCAATTTAACCTATTTTTTCCATTTTCGCTCAATTATTCCCATTTTTTGTTTGAACCTTCCCATTTCTTCCCAACTTCATTCAATTTGACCTAGTAAAGGTCTCTAGATATCATTTTGACTAATTTGCCCTTTTAGGTTTAACTAATTAAACCCCCGTGTTACTAATTACTCTCCCTAATCATTTAAATCATTCATCATTAATCATCTCCTTTTAATATTAATTAAATATTTTATATTATTTAATTAATTTTGAATTCTACACTTTAATTTAATGATTTTAATTATTTAATTAAATGTTGAATTTCTATCTCCTATAATTGAATAATTTATTTAAATTAGTTGATTAACTAATTATGTCATCATAATTAAATAAATAAATTTATTTATTTAATTATTTATCACCTAATTTTCAAAATGGAAACAAATATTTTATTTTTTATGCGATTTTCCCCAAATCCTCCTAATTTTCGAAAATGGGAAACTAATTTCCTCTTTGATTTTTGAAAATCCATCTTTTGGAAATATCTCATATATCTCATATATCTCAATTTTAAATTTAAAAAATGAGGTATGCATCTTCAAAAATCTACTTTTTTTCTCCACTTTTTCTCCACTTTTTCTTCATCATCTTCATCCTTCCTCAAATGGAAGCTATGTCGTGTGCTCAATCAGGTCCGTCCGATCAACCAAAAATCATTTTGATCCTGGTTGTTCGTCGAGTCTCGAATTTTCTATAAATTGGGACCTCATTCTTCATTCAAATCATCTAGTTTTAGTATTGTCATTATGTCCAATTAGTGATCTAATTTTCTGCATTGTTATTTTGACAAAATAGCTTGGCAATCATCCAATTTTATGCATCCTCATTATGTGAAAATCACCCCATTTAGCAATCAAATTCATTGGCAATTAGCATTTCCATTTGTCAATTTAATTTGCATAATCACGTTCCTAGTAAATCTCGCATATCCGATCCTTGCTTTCAATGATATTCATGCATCATGCATTAGAGAGGAACATATCAGAAGATGAAAGGAAGAACAACAAAGCTTTATTGAAGAATCATGGAAGCGATGGTTTGCATTTAATTCATGTTTTGTTTTAGTTGTTTTATTGGTTAGAGTAGGAATGATTTACATGATTGATTAATTTCGTGGTTAGCTTAGTTTTTGTCTTTCATGGTTTGGTTTGATTTCTAATTAGATTTTTCTCGTTCTACATCTAGTGAACCCAATGTGAACCACGTGTTAATGTAACATCTTTGTGAGTTTTTTTTATTGTTTTTAGGTGTCCAAGAAGCAATTTTCCATCAAAAATCATTTTTTCACCTTTTGAGCACCTGAAGGTTAGATTTGTGCACTTGCTACCCAAAACTATGCAGTTGGTTCATAGAAACTGCACAGTTGGTTCCCAAAACTGCACAATTGGTTCCCAAAACTATGCAGTTGGTCCATATACCTGGCAGTTGGTTCACAAAATTGCGCAGTTGTTTGAATGGTAGATTTTCATTCATAGTTTCTAACATGCAGGGATTTTACTAGTTTGATCCATCACATGTAGGAATTTCATGAATTAGGGTTTTCATTTGTAGGTTTTTGAGAAGATCTAATGTGTGCTCACAAGATTTGATGACAATCTCAATGTCTTGTTTCAATCAAATTTCTTAATTCAAGGCTTAAAATGAACTGCAACTTGCACCTAGATCTAATTAGGCAGTTAATTGACTTTCATTTCAAGTTTACAACTTGCACCTATTCTAATTAGATGGTTAATTGACTTTCATTTCAAGTTTCCAACTTGCACCTAGTTCTAAGTAGGTGGTTAATTGACTTTCATTTCAAGTTCACAACTTGCACTTAGTTCTAATTAGGAAATTAATTGAGTTTCATTTCAAGTGCACAACTTGCACCTAGTTCTAATTAGGCAATTAATTCACTTTCATTTCATGTTTACAATTTTTACCTAGGTCTAATTAGGAGGTCAAATCACTCTTTTCATTTTAGATGCAATCTCACTTAGCTTAAATAGGAGGGTTTTAATTTAAAAAATGATCCAAAATGGTTCTCCCTGGTGAGAACGTTACCCTTATACTCCAACCCAACCTAGGATTTGAAAATGATCAAGAAGATGTTATCTCTGGGTTAAATAACCTTGTGTGGACAACCCAAACTAGTTATGCTAAATATATGTGTACTATGTTTGTTTTAGAAGAAGAAGGGGAAAGAGACCAGCATCACAAAGATGCCTTAAGAAGAGAACTTGAGCAAGAAAGAGAACAACAATGACAAAGAGAACAAGAGGGAATCCAAGCCTTGCAACCACCTCCTCGACAACCTGGATAGGATTTGAGCATTTCCTTAGTCAATTTTAGTGTCTTGCATCTTTAGTTTAGGGTTTTTTTATCTCTCATATCTTTGAAAATGAATCAAAGAATACAATTCCACGTAGAGTAAAGTCTAGATTTCTAGTATATCGTCAAAGAATAGAACGTAAGAGATTGAACAAATACTTTTGAAAAATCCAACGAGCTGAGTAATTATTCAACAAACCCGATGAGTACATTGTAGTTACAATATATGAAATGCGTGTTTTAGCTTACACACAGAAGTACAACATGCTCCTGACAACACCTATTCTAATCTTTTGAGAGTTAATAACTTTTATCTTTGAAAATGAATCAAGATGGTTCTTCCTAGTGAGGAAGAGGAAGAAGCCCCTGTACTTCAACCTGACTTAGGTTTCCATGATAAGTAAGAAGACATAATCTCTCAATTGAATGTTTTAGCTTGGAGAGCAAAGACTAGATGGGCCGAGTTTATACAAACGATCTCTATCTTGGAAGGAGAGGAAGAGAAAGCATGACATCTTGAAGAAGCTTTACAAAGAGAACAAGAACAAGAACACATATGACAATAAGCTTTTCAAGCAGCTCCACACCTCCTCAATAAGGTTTGACAATTTGTTTTTCATCAATTTTAATCATTTTATGCTTAATTTGTTGTTTTACATCATCAATTTGTGAAATTGACTTGAATTACTTTCTTATTTGTAGGTGGAGGTTTAGAGTTGCGCAGTTGGTCAACAAAGCTACACATTTGGTCAATAAAGCAATGTATTTGGTCAATAGAGCTACACATTTGGTCAATAGAATAGTGCATTTGGTTCATCTTGTAGTGCATTTGGTCAATAAAACAGTGCAATTGGTCTTTGTACCTAAACAGTTGGTAGGTATACATGATCTATAGATTAGGGTTTTTAATTGGATTTCAATTGTTTCAATTTAGTTTTGGCATAAGATTTCTAGGGTTACTAATCAGTTTGTGTAACATTTTGGCATCTGTGGGATGAAGATCAAAAGAAAATAAGACTACTAACTTGTTTGGTGCAAGACGATTGTCAAAGACTTGAAACCCAAATGATTTTTGTGTTTAATTTT
Source organism: Cryptomeria japonica (assembly GCF_030272615.1). Classification (NCBI taxonomy): domain Eukaryota; kingdom Viridiplantae; phylum Streptophyta; class Pinopsida; order Cupressales; family Cupressaceae; genus Cryptomeria; species Cryptomeria japonica. The sequence continues at coordinate 428,503,642 of NC_081415.1, forward strand.
TTTCATTAGATTAGCTCATAATTGAATTGTTTAAAGGAATGAATGTGTATTTTATGTGTTTTGAGCGCTTTTTCATTTTGTAGTGTGGACCCACTATTGCATCGAGTATCTTTTCCACCTGCCTTCGAGGTCTTGGGAGGAAGAGAAAGGTGACAACAACACTCGCTTTTTTTTAGTAGAGGAATACTTTGTGGGGATTTCATCACCTCGCAGGGTATTTTGAAACAAGAATATCTCTCTTATCAATTTCCAAGAAGTATCTTTCTTTAGGACACTATATTAAAGGCTTTGCCAAAAGGTTTCTTATAGTCAAAGTGCGATTTGAATTTGGGTCTTCCAATAAGGGTTGTTAGAGCTTTAAGTAGCTCGCTTCATGACATCTGCATACCAACTTTGTTCCTCAAAGAATTACTAGAAACTAGTGTTTTAGTAGCCCAAATTCCCTTTACTTGTTGGTGTAGGAGGTTGGAATTTTGAAGCCACCCCACATTGCTACTATTCATTGTAGAGACAAAATTTTCCTCAATATTTACCCAAACAAGGTCGACAATTGTATAGGCTTTCCTCAAGACACACTAGTCCTAACTTAACTCATTACGACTTCATGCCTTTAATACCTTTCCCCAGCAATGACGCCAAAAAAATGTAGGGTAAAACTGTGGCTCTAGATATGATAAATTTAATGCTTATAATTAGCTCATTTATTCCCTCAACTTTTACCTAGATGTGTCAATTCGGGATCCGTAGACTTATGAAGGGTATTGTGGTAGTTTGCCAAAGGGATGAAGGTAATGAATTAAATGGGGATGAGATGCAATTATATAAATGAACACCTAAGAATCTAAATAAATCCAGAGTGTATAAATCCTTTAAACCTAAGTTCAAGCCTAATAATTTAATTAACATTCTTTTCAAATTAAACATTAGATTCCAAACTTTAGATTCAATGAAATATACTTATCAAACCAAACTAAACAAATCAAACTTAATCACTAATTCACACTTTGAAACATATTGATTTCATGCATCATGGTTTTTAATGAAATACATCACACAAACCTAATAGAGCGTATCACATAAAACAACTTCTGAAATTAAATCACTTCAAGTCGTTATGTCCCTAGCGACATGAGTTGCTGTAACCTGGCGACAGAACAAAGAACAATGATTTCGACAATTTCTTAGTAATTTCCAAATAATGTCCACGATAGTTTTGAAGGATTCAACAATAGGCACACATCAATTACTAAACATTACTTAGTCAAATACTATACTTCACACATACATAAAACAAATGAATGAAACTTACAACCGGTGACTAAAGAGGGGGCCCTCCTCCTAATCAACTGACTGTAGAAAGCTTTCTCACACATAGACCAGTATCATTGATCACCAACAAAGAACTTCAAAGATATTATGTATATTATTATTCATCTTATGATAGAGATACATATTTATACTTGTCCTTTGAACCAAATACATAACAATAGTCTTAATATGGATGGCCGAAGTCATCTCAGTAAAACTGAAAAAATAGTGAAGTGGTCGCAAGCCATTAAAACAAAATTGAACTTTAGCTATACACCAACCTCTATACTTAACATTCTAACTATATGTTAAATAAGGGATAACTGAAAGTCTATATGAAAATCTTCAGCCACATATGAGCTGGAACCTCCATAATCTCCTTCACGTTTATGAAGTGTCCCATGTCACATGAATACCCAAATTAATGGTTGTTTAAAGATTAAATGCTAGAAAGATTGCATTCCTTTCACTTATGCTAATTATCAATTCTTCTATAATAATTATGGTAACTTTAGAGGACAACATGGGTAAATGCAAGAGAAAATAGACATGAAACTATGGGTAAATAGAGAAATACAAGACATGCTTTTCACCCATCATTTTCCCCCCAACTGAAGACATTGCATGTCCTCATGCAACACTCACTATCTTAGACAATTTTGTCACAAGGTTCAGCATAGCTGGGCCATCATCTCTGCTTGCCATTAGGCTTTATGTTCTTTAATCGCTTGTTGGTGGGCATCCAAGGAGATGTAATTGGCCTGAAGACTGTCTTTTACACAAGCTTTCAATTATGAAATAGTTTGATTATGTTTTTTCATGGGCACATACTTTGTTTTAATTTTTTCTTCCCATTCTCTATTTTTATCATTTATCTCTTGTCACAGCAATGAGGTTTCCAACTCCTTAAGCTTACTCTTGTGATAATCTTCTGTGAAACATTCCTTTATAATTTGCTCTTCCCAGACCCCTTTTAGATCTTCAATAGCTTGTTGATGCTCTGGTATGGATATAAAATATTCCTCAACTCATTTTTCCCATAACTCCTCCATTTGATTAATAACTTTCTCATATTTATCTAATGTGAGGTAAAACATGGTATCCAAGATTTCCTTGGAAGGAGCCTCAAATCAGATTTTATCTTTTAGTCTTACCCTTTTTCTTACCTTATGTAACTCTATCCCCTACCATTTACATTGATTATTGACCAATTGAAGATGAGTTTGCAGAGAAGACATTTGAGCATCCAGCCATTGCTTTTACAATTTTGTGACACCCTCAGAGGAATACTCTTTTGCACCCTGGAATTCCCCTTATTTATTCTTCACAGGATCTGTGGACTCGTCAGGAAATACCTCATGTGTGTTGATAGGACTTATATACCTTGAAGGAGCTTGTGCATGTTGTGACGAAGATGGATTTTGTGCAACAATATTGTTTATCCCCTGGTCCTCTTGTGGGTTGTCTATGGAAAAAATTATCTCTATAAAACTGGCATCCTTTGTACTTTTAGAGTTGTTTTCCTTTTTAGCTTCTTCTGGGTTGTCATCTTCTGATTGCAAGGTTTTTTGTTTTCATGCCAATTTCTCTTTCTTTTTTCACAAGGTCCGTACCCTACTTTGTTTGTTAGGTCCTACCTATTGAACATTCAATATCTCGACATCGAGAGAGTCTGTGATCAAACCACAAGTTGTGGCAAGGTCCTGTAACCCAAAAGTTTCCTCTTCATACTTCCTCTTAGACCTGGTATTGTATGGATTTGTAGTGGGTGGAGTACTAGTGCCGACATAAACACTGTTCTGTGACAAATTGAGTCAGGGTCTCAGCTCATAAGGGTTGTTTATTCCTGAAATACACTTTTCTTTATTTTCATTGGCTTCAAAGGATTTAGGGTTTGACTTGTTCAAGGGTTTTTGAATCATCTTATGGCTCAGACGAGCTCTCTTCTCTTGCAAATATGGCCCATGTTTTGGGAGAATTGCTTTGCTCTAGGCTTTTTATACAGAGAAGCTTGATTAACCCATGGTGTATTAGTGAATTTATACTCCCTTTTTGGAATTGTGTACTCATTCTCTTAAGGGACTAAAGAAAATAAAACAACAAATTAACCAGGTCACCATGTCTAAGATGACAAAGCAATCTAAAATGATGGCCATATAAATATACATACCTGCCTTCCCTGTAACATACTGGATAAGCAACTTAGCAACGTTAGAATAATATTTTGTTAAGGACCCCCTCAGGGTTCCTTGCTTTGGGCTTATTGTCACCTTCTCCCCTACCTCCAAGAAATGTTGAATATACAATTGTAGATGACCTTTACAGTTTAATGAATCAAGAAAATAGGCTTCTCTTGTGGTGGGGAGTCTAGTGACTTTTGCTATCAACCGTTCAGTAATTGGGAATGTTAGGTCTTGTATTGTTACTGTGTCTTTAGCTATGGAAAAACCCATTATGAACTCAAAGATTACATCATTATCGAACCCACAAAGGCGTTTGAAATATATAGTCCACCCTGCCTTTTTAAAAAGCTTATACGCCTTCCTTTTGGCTTTTGCAATCTTGACAACATTAGGCTCTTGTTGATTATGAGGACCCCCATTGCACTTACAGACAAGGATATAAGATGGTTTTGAGTATGTAGTAGGCAAAAAAACCCCCGAAACAAATGGTATTATAATGAGTTGGATGTGACTCGTACCCCCCCAACTGGTGGTCTTACGACGTCCTCATTGTAACCATAATGACTATGAAAATAATAAAATAATTAAACATAATGGGAAAGACATACAAACCCTCCACACATTATCGTGAACAACCACCAAGTGCTGATGAAGAGAGAGGCAACCAACTAGAGTGTTCCAGCGAGGGCGCAACACGGAGCAACCGGTTTGAGAGGACAACAAGTCACGAGGAGAGGAGTATGACGAGAGGTGGACAAGACAAGAGATAATGGAATGAAAGATATGAGTGAGAGATATAATGCATGGGAGAAGAGATGGATGATGTCAGTTGATATGACAACTAGACAGAGAAAAGAAAACCGTAGATCGGATGGGCCAACAAAAAGTAGTCACACAACAGAAGACTCTGAGGTGGAGACCCCATCATGAAACACCACATGACAATAGTGAGGCTGAGGCGAGAGGAGAGAGATGTCATATGAAACAAAGGATATGAGAGGATGGAAGGGAAATAAAGAGAGGACACACGAACAAGGCAAATGGTGGAAAAAGAACCCGACAAGCAACGAGGGTCAAAATAGTATCACAGTTATTGGGAGAGAGAGGGGTCAACCGACGACGAAAAGGAATATCGACAGTAGTGGGCATGGAAATAAACTAGTCACTGAAAAAGGCAAATGGAAGGGTAGGAGTGAAGTGGGGCCATGTGAGAGAGGTGGTCAGGTGTAAGGGAGTGATGATGTGGGTAGGAAGTATGAGAAGGATGGAGGCAAGTGACTGAATGCCACGAGAGCATGCAAAGAAGTGGAGAACGCAAACAAATGAGGATGGAATGGGAAGGGATTGTCCTGTCATGAAAGCACCAACATAATTGGTGACCTCCCATGACAATGTGAAGGTTAACAATGCCATTACCATAGATGACCTCAATCGCATAGGGTCCAAACCAATGAGTATGAAACTTGCCTTTGAAGTCTTGAAAACGCGAGTCATACATGAGTGCCCAATCACCATGTAAGAAGGATCTTTGTCAGATGTAACGATCATGCCATAGGGTACACTACTTCTAAAAAACCTCGGTATGGAAGAGGGCCTCTTGACGCAATTCATCTAATGAATGGAGATGAGCAATGCATTCTTTATGTGCATCTGAAAGACTCATACCTAATTGAAGTGCAGTATGAAGAATCTTGATCTCAAACTCAATAGGAAGGACTGCCTTCTTACCATAAATAAGTTCATAAGGGGTCAGACTAGTGGTGGTCTTCCAGGTTGTGCGATAGGCCCACACGACTTCAGGAAGTCGTGTGGCCCAATAACGCTTATGAAGAGCAACCGTCTTGGTAAGGATGTTCTCGATCTCTTGGTTGGTGACTTCAACCTGTCCATTCACCTGAGGATGATACAGAGCAGCCTTGCAATGGTGAATCTCATATTACTTAACTAATGCAAAAATGAGTTCAGATGTTAATTGTGGCCCTTGGTCTATAGTTATCTCCTGGGGCACACTGAATCTAGTGAAAATCTCCAAATACAGGAAATTAGCCACTTTTGTCTCTCTTGCATGCTTCAGGGCGGCCACTTCAACCCACTTGGTGACATAGTCTATACAAACAAGGATATACTCCTTGTTTTTGGATGGTGGATTGATTGGGCCCACGAAGTCAAGGCCCCACTTTTCAAAGGGCTCAATGGATAACTATGGGTGCAACGACATCTCATCGGAGCATGTGGGGCGGCCCATACACTAACACTTATCACAATGATGAACATAGCACTTACAATCCTTATGAATTATAGGCCAATAGTAACTGGTAGTGAAAACCTTCTATGTAGTCCTTTGAGCAGCAAAGTGTCCTCCGCATGGTTTTGTATGACATGCACAAAGTATATTGAAGACATCGTCTTTAGGCACACATCGACGCATAACATTATCTATCCCTATGCGGAAGAACATTCCATCGATCCATGTATATTGACCACTGACTCCAACAAGATTCCTATGTTCCCACAGAGAGATGCACAGGAAACCGACATGTGACTAGGTAATTTGCTATGTTAGTAAACCATGGGCTTTTTTACCAAAAAGGCAAAAAGATGCTCATCTCGAAAAGTGTCATCAACAGGGATCGACTTATCTTGTTGTTGTAACTTGGATAGGAAATCTGCAACCATGTTCTCATGACCAGGCTTATCAAGTATAGTAATGTCAAATTCTTGAAGCAAAAGTAGTCATCTAATTACTCTACCAGTTACAATAGGTTTATTCATTAGAAATTGAATGGTAGAATGTTCAGTATGGACAAACACCTTATACCCAATAATATAACGATAAAATTTATTTACTGCATAAACAATAGCTAGAAACTCTTTTTCAGTTATCGCATAGTTTACCTCAGTGCCCATGAAGTTCTTGCTGATGTAGTAGATGGAATATAAGAGATTATCTTCTTTTTGTCCAAGCACATCTCCCATGGAAGAATTAGAAGCATTTGTATGTATATGGAAAGGTAAATCCCAATTTGGACCTCTAAGTATAGGTGTGGTTACAAGTTTGGCCTTAAGGGCTTCAAAGGCTTCTTGACATTCCGGTGTCTAAGAGAAAACAACATCTTTTGCTATCAAGGCAAAGAGAGGTGAGGCAACTTTACTAAAGTTTTGGATGAACCTACGGTAATACCCTGCATGACCTAAAAAGCTTCAAACATCTTTTTGACTGGCAGGTGTAGGTAGGTCTTTAATGATTTGTATATTTTTGGGGTCTACCGCAATACCTCTTGAGGAAATTTAATGACTAAGTATAATTCCTTCTGTCATGAGAATATGGCACTTTTCATGGCTTAGAGACAAATTAGTTTCAATACACCTTTTAAGCACTTTTTCTAAGTTTTCTTTAGCTTCCTCATAAGTATTACCATACATCATAAAGTCGTCCATATATACTTCCACACAATCATGTACAAGATCAACAAAAATACTTAGAACCACCCTTTGGAAAGTGGCAGGGGCATTACATAACCCAAACTTGGCAAAACATTATAGGAAAAAGTACCCCAAGAACAAATGAAAGTGGTCTTGTCTTGATCTTTTGGTGCTATGCGAATTTGGTTATAGCCACTGAAACTGTCCAAAAAGGAAAAGAACTTTTTACCTGCAAGAGTATCCAACAATTGATCAATAAATGGCAATGAAAAATGATCCTTTTTAGTAGCTTTATTAAGTGCTCTATAATCAACACAATTTCTCCACTTACCATTTTTCTTTGGAACCACAACAAGAGGAGAGGCCCATTGACTACCAGAAATTGAGTATATAAATCCTACATTTAGTAACTCCTCTTTAACTATCTCATGCAAGACAGGGTTAAGTCGTCTTTGTGGTTGTCAAACTGGGCAGCTACCCTCTTCAATATAGATGTGGTGTGTGCAAGTATTAGGGTGAATGCCACACATGCCTTGATATTCCCAAGCAAATTCATCTTTATGAATTTTAAGCATAGCAATTAGATCTTGAATTTGTTCAGTGCTTAAATATGGATTATGTTTAAGTGCGCGACTTGGTAAAATTTCCATAGCCTTGGATTGTGCAGGTGAATAAAGAGTTAGGACTTGTGATGCATCAGTAGAATTTTCAAAGGACAAGAATGAACTATACAAGCAATCATGAGGTAGTAATTGATGCAACATAATAAAATGTTGAACAGATTGTGAACTAGCTAACATTGGAAAATTACCAAAAGGGCAATTATCACCCATCTGAGACGAAAGCACCATCCTTTTGAAAATTTCATTAGAATCATATCTATTTTGGAGAAAATTAACTATATCTTCTTCAATTAACTCCCCTGTATCAATTTTTTGGCCAATAGTGAGGATTGGCAATGACTCCTTAGAATCACTATCAATCCATAGTGGATCATTTGTTTCCAACAAAGGTTGTGCAGGAGGATACAATGTTAATTGCTTAGTTTGTTCCTCAATAGAAATCACCATATTACCTAACCTGCAATTGATGAATGCATCTGTAGTAGCTAACCAAGGTCATCCCAAGATTAGGGGATATCCCCCCAACTTAATTTTTGGCTGAAAAATCACGAGGTCAGTTGGGTATTCCCATGAATCAATAGAAAGAATTACATCTTCTATCATACCTTCAGGTTTGACCAAAGAATAGTCTACCATTTGGAGAACTGTAGGAGTGGGTCTAAGTCCTCTGAGTGATAATTTTTCCTTTGTTTCATTTGTCATAACATTAATTGTAGCTCCCAAATCAACGAGTGTATTTGGAATAACATTACCAATGTGTACCATTATCATAGGACTTCTTGGATTTGCATACTTAGGAACTGTGAGGTTCCTGAGCATAAGGTCATCTAGTTGTCCAATGACTTGAACAGTCTTGGGATTCGTCTTCTTCTTTTGCTTGCAAGTACACAATCTTGAATTGTCTTCGTGTATATAGGAATGTCCATGATAGCCTGCAATAGAGGAAGTTTGATGTTAACATTATGTAATTCATTTACAAAATCAAATGCAGGTTTTGGAACTTCCTTTTGTATCTATTCAGTTTGTAAGTGATCAGGGTATGGAGGTTCTTTTACTCATTCAATTTCAGGCTCCTCAGGTGAATCATCAATTTCAATAATGGCGGGCCCTTGAAGGGATTTTCCTAACTGCAATTGAACTCCATCAATTTCAACAGAGTTGATAGGATAAGGTGTATATCCAGTTGCATTATTATATACGGGGATTATGGGCTTATTATTTGGATTTGGAGCTGGTTGAGCTGGCATAGGTGTAGCTTTTGGGGATTGTGTTGACTGAGGCAACAGATTACCTATTTGTGGAGGTGGAAGGAGCAGTTGGGGTGGTGATTGATATGGGTTTACAATGGAAGGTGGCGGATAAGGTGGAAATTATGGTGGGTATTGTGTAACTGGAAATTGTGGCTAAGACCTCCAAGGTTGTTGCCAAGGTTGTGAAGAATATTGATTAGGCCAAGGTTGATAAGGATCAGGTTGTGGCCAACCATCATACCACCCCAATTGGTTGGTGAAGGAGGAAGGTTGACTAGGCCTAGCCATAGAATAAGGATTCGTCATCCCAGAGGACATAGGTCGAGGTGGCCAAGGATGTCTAGGAGCCATAAAATAGACTTGTTCTTCTGTATACTCCACTTCTATCACATCCACAGGGAGGGGCCTAAGGATTGTATGTCTACTAGATTCTTCTAGGGATGCAACTTTAGTCCTATTATAAGGGCATTCTTCGTTACCATGCTTCTTCCTGCAAATTGGACAAAAGATTGCTAAGGCTTTTTCAGCCTCTTCCTACTTTTTACGAGTATACAATGTATCTATCTGTTTACCCATATGACTCAACAAATCAGTCTTTAAATCTTCAAGCAACATACCTAGTTCCCTTTTGGTGATACCTGATGTACTTCCTCCTGCCACATTGTGCCTCCCTATAGAACCTCACATTGTTCGATAAGACCATGAATAGTTCTTGCATGCTTCACAAATGTCATCAAAATAAACTTTAGAAATATCTCCCCCACCCATAAGATTTAATATTTCCATGCAATCATCCTGAACTCCTTTAAGGAATAACATTTTGACAGTATCATTATTTAAACCATTTTATTGAGATCGCTGGAGACTAAACAAAAACCATTCCTAATAATCCTCTAGTGTTTTGTCTTCACGTCATGTCATGAGAAAGATTTCATCGCGTACTTCTTTGGTCTTGCAATATTCCTGATATTTAGCTAGGAACTTTTCTTTCATATTGTCCCAAGTGTGGACTGACTGTGATCCCAAACTCATGAACCACCTTAGTGCTGCATCTTTTAAGGTAGCTGGAAATAATTTGAGCTTATGTGCATCATTTCGATAGTCATAGCTGCTACACAAGACTTCAAATTCAAATAAGAACACATCATGAGCTTTTACTCTCAATCCCTTAAATATAGGCAAAGCAAAGTGAGGGATGTTTTTCATTGGAGCATCTTCGGTAGGGTCAATAATAGGGAACTCAAAAGTTACATGATTATTAATGGCAAGTGCCCCCCTATTATTGTTGTTGTTGTCACCCATATTTCCTTCAAATTCCCATGGGGTATAAACAATTATGAATGGATTTTCTACAGTCTTCCCACTATGTAATTCAAAAGAATCAACAAATTGTTGGGTGAATTCTGAGGTAATTAATGGCTCTTGAGGAAACTCGGGGATTGTTTGTGATATGCTAGGTGGAGAAATAATAGAAGGTTCTACCACACACCTTTCCAAACCACGCTCAACCACCAATGGATGTTTTTGTGATTTTTCTTGTTTTTGAGTTTGTGAATTTTCTCCTACTTCGTGTACCTTAACAAATCTACCTTTGCTATCCCTAGGTCGATGCATGCACGTATATGACTTATAACAACACAAATCAAGAGTATTTACCCAAACAAGGTTGACAGTTGTACAGGCTTTCCTCAAGACGTACTACTCCTAACTTAACTCACTACAACTTCATGCCTTTAATACCTCTCCCTAGCAACGACTCCAAAAAAATGTAGGGTAGAATTGTGGCTCCAGCTATGATAAATGTAATGCTTATAATTAGCTCTTTTATTCCCTCAACTTTTACCTAGATGTATCAATCTGGGATCCATAGACTTATGAAGGGTATTGTGGTTGTTTGCCAAAGGGATGAAGGTAATGAATTAAATGGGGATGAGATGCAATTATATAAATGAACACCTATGACTCTAAATAAATCTAGAGTGTATAAATCCTTTAAACCTAAGTTCAAGCCTAACAACTTAATTAATATTCTTTTTAGATTAAACATTAGATTCCAAACTTTAAATTCAATTAAATATACTTATCAAACCAAACTAAACAAATCAAACTTAATCACTAATTCACACTTTCAAACATATTATTGATTTCATGCATCATGGTTTTGAATGAAATACATCACACAAATCTAATAGAGCGTATCACATGAAATAACTTCTAAAATTAAATCACTTCAAGTCGTTATGTCCCTAGCATTAGGACCTGTTGTAACTTGGCAACAGGAGTTGTTGTAACCCAGCAACAGGACCTGTAGATTAACTGGCGATAGAACAAAGAATGATGATTTCAACAATTTCTTAGTAATTTCCAAATAATGTCCACGATAGTTTTTAAGGATTCAACAACAAGCACACATCAATTACTAAACATTACTTAGTCAAATACTATACTTCACACATACATAAAACAAATGAATGAAACTTACAACTGGTGACTAAAGAGGGGGCCCTCCTCCTTACTAGTCGACTGTAGAAAGTTTTTTCACATACCGACCAGTAACGTCGATCACCAACAAAGAACTTCAAAGGTATTATGTATATTATTATTTGTCTTATGATAGAGATACATATTTATAATTGTCCTTTGAACCAAATATATAACAATAGTCTTAATATGGATGGTCAAAGTCATATCAATAAAACTGAAAAATAGTGAAGTGCTCCTAATCCATTAAAACAAAATTGAACTTTAGCTATACGCCAACCTCTATACTTAACATTCTAATTATATGCTAAAGAAGGGATAACTAAAAGTCTATATGAAAATCTCTAGCCACGTACGAGCTGAAACCTCCATAATCTCCTTCACGTTCATGAAGTGTCTTGTGTCACATGAGTACTCAAATTAATGCTTGTTTAAAGATTAAATACTAGAAAGATTGCATTCCTTTCACTTATGCTAATTATCCATTCTTCTATAACAATTATGGTAACTTCAGAGGACAACATGGGTAAATGCAAGAGAAAATGGATATGAAACTATGGGTAAATGGAGAAATATAGGACATGCTTTTCACCCATCAAAATTCAAACATTTTCAAATCTTAAACTGTCTCAAACATGAGAAAACTTATCTCAACCTTACATAGTGTAGTGTACTAAAATTGCACCCCTTGCAATTTTGATCGTATTTGGGGCCCTCACCTTAGTGTTCTCATCCTTATGCTTGATCAAGGCCCATTTATGACTCTACCATGTAATACATGTCATATTATAACATTTCACCTTGCATTACACTTTAACCCTGGTCCAAATATGGGGTAGGACTAGGGCGTGGCACCTTGGTCCTCACTAGGACCATGGCACCACACCATGGTCCTCCCTAATTGGGGCCCATTTCAAACCCTTTTCCCCATCTCAAATTTGGGCAGGGATCCCCTCCCTGTGTTGGCCTATGTTAAAAAATTAATATGTTTGACGACGAGCAAGTATATAAGGAGGTCTTTCCCTCTCATTTGGATATACAAGAATACAATAAGGCAAATATACATTCATGATACATAAAATTGGGAGCAATCAAGCATCCAAGCATTGAAGTATTCATTAGCAAGCATTTCTATAGGACTTCAAGGCTGCATACTCTTCATCTATCCATTGTGGAGCAAAATTACATCATTCATTTGCAAGAATGTGTGTGATTAGGGTTTTGTCATGTTCATGCCATTTCATACAACATATGTGATTACATTCAAGAAGCAAAGCATCATCATTATTCATTATAGATTCGAGGTATATCCTTTCATTGTTTTATTTCAGTATTTACAATATTTCATTCAAGGTTGATTCCAAACCAGGGTTTGACCTAGGCAAACCCCTATTCCCAACCCATTTCTTCTTCTTTCTGTGTGCAGGAAATAGTTACAAAGTTGTAATCTTCAGTATAAGCTTTATTCACAGAGACAAATCAACACTTTTTTGCGTGCGAAAAGTTAAGAGGACCATTGCGACATGTCATGGTCCTAGATTTTTAGGAGCTTTTTTGAGGGTTAGATCTGACTCGACTTATACTACTCAAATCCAAGTGCACACAAAACTCACGCATCTGTAGCTCACTGTTTTCTCAAATTTACCTTCATTTTTTAGCACTTTACCTATTTCAGTATTTCAACTTATAAAAGAGGAAACCAATATCAATTCAATCCATTTAGTATTTGGTCCTTATTTGATTTGTGACTGAATCTAGTGGATTCCCTTCCTCTTTTAAATGTAAAGGTCCTAAGTGAAATTGATTTAGTGGTTTCTCCTTTCTATGTTGCAAAATCACTAAATCAATTTCCCCCCCTTTACATTTTGGTGAACCCGACTCCTTATACCTTTAATTCTAATTTATGTTCTCATATCTAAGTGTTTATGCAATTTAAAATTCAAGATTTCATTTACAAGTTTGATTTCCATGCAAGTTTTAGAAATTTAGAGGTTAATTTCACTAAAACCCTAATTTTTAAATTCAAAATTTAACCCGTGAATTGCTTAATTTGGTTTAATTATTTCCAATCTGAGTGTTTCTTCAATTTCAAAATTCAAATTTTCATCTACAAGTCAAATTTCACAATCAAATTTCAAAAATTAAGTGGATAATTTCAAAATCCCTATTTAAAAAAAAAAATTAAAAATTGAGCTTGTAGGTTGTTTAAATTTTGACACTTCAAATTTGATTGATAATTTCAATTCCAATTCAAAATTGCAATTGTGGATCAAATTTCAAATTTAAATTTTAAAATTAAGCGGTTAATTAAAAGAGCCCTAATTTTTAAATTTCAATTAACCTTATGGGTTGCCCAATTCTCGATTAATCATTTCAATTTCAATCTTAGATCTAATTTTAAAATTAAGAGGTTCTTTTTACAAGGCCCTAATTTTAAATTTAAATTTCCTTTGGATAATTTTAAATTTAATTTTAAAGTTAAGAGGTTCTTTTTACAAGGCCCTAATTTTAATTTTTAATGTTTGGTGGATAATTTTAAATTTAAATTTTCACAAAGCCCTAATTTTAAATTTAAATTTCTATTGGGTAAATTCAAATTTCCTAGTGGGTTATTTTCAAAGCCCTAATTTTAAATATAAATTTCCTAGGAGGTTGCATAAATTTTCACAATTATTGAATAATCATTTTCTCTAAAATTTTGCATTATTCAATTATTTTGCAAGTTCCAAATTTTAAATCTCAACTTTCAAATTTCAAAGCTCAAGTTCTCATTTTCAAAATTTCATCACATTTTTCAAAATTTAAATCTCAAAAAAAAAAAAAAATCAAATTGGTGAATCTCATCAACTTACATAAATTAAGAGGTTTCATTTATAAAATCCTAATTTATTAATTTATTTAGATTTAAATTATTCACCATGGCAATTAATAGATTCAATTTATTTACTATTTCACATGTGATTACATTGCTTTTTACGTACATTTATTATTGTGAGATTTTGCCAAGATCAAGAGGCAATGGAAAGCACAAATAAAAGAGAACAAAATAGATGATAGAAATAAACTGTTTCTATCAAGATGAAAAATATGATCAACTGGATCATTAAGCATTACGTACAATGAATATGAGCCTGCCTATATAGGCAAGGCTATATGGATATGTGAGCACACAAACATGACATGTGGCTCAATAAGAAACAAGGGTAGGTAGAAAATGGGTGTGGGTAGGTAGGATAAACAATATAATATTCCACATGAGGTGGATCGCCCACTGAATGTGGAGTGTAACAACAAGATCACACCATAAAAGGTGGAAATTCCCCTACACACACTATCCCAATGTGGCACAAACACCCAAGTGTCTCATACCCAAACTACTATGAAATGCATTTCCTAAGTAAACTTAAGTAAGTGTAATAATATCCAAGATGAATAATTATTTACACCAACACCCCCCCTTAAGTGTAACTTAGGGGAATGCACTTAAGTCTACAATGCAACTAAGCAATGCAAGATGAGTCCCAGCTACTAGGCCATGTTAGGTACCCATGAACAAATGCAAATGCATGCAAACCAATGCAATGAAATCTCTCACAAAGCGGGGAAAGAGAGAAAAACCCAATGGGAAAAAACCCTCCCCCAAAAGAGAGATGAAAACATACAAGAGAACTCTCATAGAAGAATGCGAGGAACAAAACCCCATGTGAGGAAAAATTCCCCCCCATATGAGAGAAGAAGAGAAGCTAGGAAGCCCCCCCTCAATGTGGAATCTGCACCAATGATAGAAGCTCGATGTATGAAGAAACCGCTCCACGAATGTCGAACAACATTCCTCCCCTTAGGAAGAAACAAAACCAAAGGTGTATCCATGAAGTCTCCCCAATCATGAAGGGAAGATGTATGAAAAAAACTCATGATGAAAGGAATCTCTGAAAACTGCTCAAGTGTCCCCATGTCGATGCTGAAAGATACCCCCTCCAAAGGTGGTAAACTATGCCACACTGCTGAAAAAGGCACTCCAAGATTTAGTGGAGATGGATGTAGAACATGTCCCAAAGACTCACATCTCTCCTCAAAAGATAAAGAGACCTCCTCCAGCTGTTGTACATAAGTATCCACAATCATGTCAACCTCAAAAGAATGGTCATGTAGAGAATGAACAAGAGGGTCAGAGTGTTCCCTTGCAACAATTGAAGAAGGATCGTCTTCATCAAAGAGAAGATGAATGTCATCAATGATGTCTCCCAAATCTGCAATGTAGGATTCCACAAACAAACCTGCAATGTCTGTCAAGTAATCATCCCATGAATCTGAAGTTGGAAGACAATGAATATCCTGTTGCACTGAATCACATGAAGGCAAAATTGTCACACTATCCGCATCATCAGGTGCAATAGGTGATGCGATATCAATATGAGGAGATGAAATACAAGACTCAAGAACGGGTTCACATGTGAGAATCCCCATGTTCAAGTGCCCAAAGTTCTCCTCAAAATTTGAACCATCACAAGAAGTGTGATCATCATGTGTAGAATCATCAAATGTGAAATCATCATAATCAACAAAATCTGAAAAGGAGTATAACCGATATGTATGATCAACCACCCCAGTCACAATGATAGCTCTAGTCTCCAAGTGTCGAATGAAAACTGACTCAGGTGTGAACTCCACAACTCTCTTAGTTGTGCCATGTGTGATTTGATAGATGGAAAGGAGATTGTTTGTCAAGTGGGGTACACACAACACATTATTGAAGGAGTTATCCCCAATGTCAATAGATCCTTTCCCAATCACATCCATGTATGTATGATTGCCCATCAAAATCTGTAGCATGGTGCAAAGCTCAAATGTAGAGAACATAGACTGCGAAGATGCCATATGATGAGAAGCCCCTGAATCTAGAAGCCATCTCTCTGAATCATGATTGATAGTAGCACATAGAGCTTTTCCTTTTCTTGTCCCAAAAGAGTGAGTCTTCCCACTTGTAGAAGCCATGAATGCTTGCCCTTTTCCTTTTGAATGTGAGGAAGTGGAAGTTGATGAATCATCCTTCTTGTAGACATTAGGCAAATCAATGTTATGCTTTTTGATGATATGTGTGAGTTCATCAATCTTCTTAAAATAGCAACGACGCTCCTCATGACCAAGCTTTTTACAATAGGCACAAGTAGGTTTCTCCCTCTTTGGTGAGTTATCCCTCTTGGAAGAGGATGAATCTCCTTGTTGTGGAGAAGATGGTGCTTTGTCCTTAGGCTTTGATTGCCATTTCTTCTTGTTTGAGTTGTCCTTTCCTTGATTTCCTTTGTTCCCTTGATTTGCCACTAATGCTTGAGGCTTAGAAGCCTTAAGAATGCCCATGCTTATCAAATTAGTTTGTTCCATCATCAACATTTCATTGAAAGCATCAAATGTAGGCATTGTTTAGCTTGAACCCATTGTCATCCTATGGGTTTGGAAACTAGAAACAAATGCTGCATATTCTTGTGGAAGCTTGCCTATCAAGTTGAATATTAATTGAGTATCCTTCTTATCAATGCCACAATCTTTGAGTTGTGCCCTCAACTCATTTGCCTTAGTGACATAATCTTGTATAGTATCAAAGTTCTTAGGATCTAACATGGTGAGATCACTATCAATTTGATATCCCCCAATCTCATCAACTTGACCATACAAGTCTTGAAACTTTTTCCAAGCATCATTGATTAGAGTACACTTCTCAATATGAAAAATGAGATCCTTTGATACATACTTTCTTAAGGTACCAATTGCCATGATATTTTTAGTGAGCCAATCCAAGTGACCAACTGGATCAACCTTAGGATTAGCGGGAGCAACAATAGTTCCATCAATGTAATGAGTCAGTCCTTTTTCCATAAGTTTACTCCATGCATCAATTTTCCAAGTAGCATAATTATGAGGAGTTAAGAGAGGAAACTTAGAAGAACCCATAGCAGCAAAAAGGAAGGAACACAAGAGCACAAAAGCACAAGAAACACCCCCCCAAATTAACTCAATCAAAGTACCCCCCAAAAATGATGATTTTGGCACTTTATATGTAGTGCGTGTACAATAGGCCACTTGCAAAACAAGGCTAAGTGGACTTCTAATTTCAATTTACAACTTCTCAAAATGAGATCTAAGAGACTTCAACAAATACTGCTAATGATCTAAACTGAGATCCAAGTAAAATGCAAGTACCAAATATGCCAAAAATGGCCAAATAATGAAAGTACAATTTCTACTTAAAATTACTACAAACAAATGGCAGATTATGAAAGTAAATGAAAAAATATGCACTTTCAAAAAAAATGGCACCTGAAAAGGAGTCCATATGAGCCCAAATGAAGCCTCCAAAGTTGTAAAAATCAGGATTTCATGATTTTCGAAAAACATGTATCCAAGAAACAAAAAAATCCTACACCATTGTACAAATCACAAAATTCTACCCCAAAACAAAAAAAATTGCTCGTAAAAACGAGTCCGGATGAGTGAGATATCGCTATTTGAAAATTGCCTGCAAAATTATAATTTCTGGAAAATTTCCGCAGCAGCGTCAAACTTCAAATGCCTCTAGATTTGGCCTTCGAAGTCCAATTTGGATGAAACAAAAGGCAAAACTGACTTTCTTGGACCTCCTTAATCCAATGGTAACCTCAGATTTGACCCATCAAGATTCAATAATAACCTGCAATAGAAAACTCCAAAATACACAATACCAAATAGCATCAATTTCTCTCAATTAGCAAACTAGTGACACTCTAATGACTCTGATACCATGTGATATTTTGCCAAGATCAAGAGGCAATGGAAAACACAAATAAGAGAGAACAAAATAGATGATAGAAATAAACTGTATTCTATCAAGATGAAAAATATGATCAACTGGATCATTAAGCATTACATACAATGAATATGAGTCTGCTTATATAGGCAAGGCTATATGGATATGTGAGCACACAAACATGACATGTGGCTCAATAAGAAACAAGGGTAGGTAGGAAATGGGTGTGGGTAGGTAGGATAAACAATATAATATTCCACATGAGGTGGATCACCCACTGAATGTGGAGTGTAACAACAAGATCACACCATAAAAGGTGGAAATTCTCCTACACACACTATCCCAATGTGGCACAAACACCCAAGTGTCTCATACCCAAACTACTATGAAATGCATTTCCTAAGTAAACTTAAGTAAGTGTAATAATATCCAAGATGAATAATTATTTACACCAACAATTATGATCATGTGTCGGATAATGACTTCTTTCATTTTATGTTGCTTATTTTCATTCATAGCACTTGGACATATTGCATTTTTAGAATATTTCCAAAATGCCTCCTTTTCATCAATTCGATCTCAAATATTGCATTTATCATGTATGTTGTGTTATGGTGATGTTTTTGGGAAAATGCATTTCATACGTAGATCACCTAAAAGAATTTGCAATTTGAATCCTTGAAATGACAATGAGAAACTTAATACTTGTACCTCTCCTAGGGTATCTAATGTTGGGATCCAAGAACACTGAGATGGGGGTGAGTGAATCAGTGTTCTATCAGAATGGAGAAATTTAACCTTATTAACACAATAACTCAGCAACCGGTAAATATAAAATCATATAACAATAAGAAATAATGTAACCACAAAGATGAACACCATAACACCACATATTTGTATGTGGAAAACCTCAAAGAGGAAAAACCACTGTGGGATTGGAGACCCACAATATCTATCCATTGATCAAATGAATAAATATTACACTAAGGGGTCTACACATGCAGGAAGGCCAACAACCTAGAGCACACTGCTCAACACAAAAGGAGCCTCACTGACTACAGAAAACATCGGACTACAATCCATAATGGAGATTGAACTGCAAGAATAACATCTCCTATGCCTGAGTACAGTTCCGATTAAGCTCAATGCTGGAGGTATTAAACCTCTTACACAAACCCAATTCGATCACCTATGATAGACAAAAACCTCTACATATGATTACAACATTTTTCGGATACAGATAATCCCATAACCATCCATCCATGATCTACAAAGAGATCTTATATCATATTTATACCAACCCGAGACCTAAATAATTAGGTTGGCCACCTAAAACATAATACAATAAATCTATTACATAATCTTGCAAACCAATGATAAACCAAGTCGGCCTAAGACCGAAACAACATAAACCAAACAATAAATCCAATCGGTAATGCATCGGGAGCATCAACCAACACGTTACATAAACCGGTCCATAACCTAACAGAATAACCACTAGATCTAAAATAGGTCGCCATAAGCCAAATGAAACACCATCGATCAACTAGTACACCAACATGATAACCATCAACATCCTAATAACCTTCTAGAATCCACACCAACACTACTTATCAAATTCATCAAAAGATCTTCAACAAAGCTCTGTTAGTAAAACCCTTACTGGTAACCAAAAGGCATACTAGAACAAATAATAGCTTCCAGATCACCAAATCTCAAACCAACTGAATATGATACGCATCAAGAACACATGAATAACCAATCCAAACCAATTCCACAAGCTGGAACATATCCTCGGTATGTTCATCACAATCCAACCACACTACTAGAACCCGGTAGACAACAAAACAACTAGTGTTGACATCAATGCAACACATAATCAATTCCTCCAAATTGCCAACAATCTCCCCCTTTGGCACTGATGGCAACACTAGATGTGAAAAACATCCAAGTGCCAATAAATTCCAAACAAGTCTCCCCCAAAGGAAGACATCCAACAATCTCCCCAAAATGATATGACAATGAAGTTCTAAACCAACAGACCAAACTCCCCCTGTGAATGATATCCCTGTTAAGCTTTGTTTTTCTCTTTTTTTCACATAAATATCTCTCCTCCTTTGACATCAATGCCAAAAATTTGACACAAACATCAAATAAAAATCATAAATCCTCTGAACCACACAGTTGACTACTCCCCTTGAGTAGTAGCACCAACACATCAATCCAGAATGAATGATAGTTCTGATAATGCATGCCGGACTGATGCCAATCAACATCACTCAAGTCTCTATCAGAGGGGCAAAAACTCCCAATCTGCCTCTAAAGTACTCAAATGATTCCTTGGGCAAAGGTTTAGTGAAGATATCTGCAATCTTCTCTTTAGTGTTCACATAAACCAGTCTGGCTTCATTTGTTTCCACCTTCTCCTTCAAAAAATTATACTTGATAGAAATGTGCTTTGTCTTAGAATGAAATACCAGATTCTTTGATATGTCAATAGTAGCAGAGTTCACACTAGTTCATTGCAATCTACCCTTATATCCTTCAACATTTGCTTCATCCATAGAACTTGTGTACAATTAGTAGCAGCAACAACATACCCAACTTCAATAGTAGATAAAGAAGTACATGCCTATTTCTTGATGATCCATGAAACCAATTTCTTTCCAAGAAAGAAAGCTTCACTGGATGAGCCTATCCAGTTATCTATATCTCCAGCCCAATCCATATCTATATATGCTCTTAGTGTAAAGTCATCATAAACCATAAACCATACCTGCAAAATCCTAGAAAATATCTGAAAATCTTAGCTACCGGAGCAAGGATTCAAAATAATCAATTTCTTATGAGAAAATCCTTTATAAACCAATCAAGCCTAGTTCCAATAACATCCAAGTCCATGTGCTGTCCCTTTCTAATTGATCCAATTCCTCTTCCATATCTTTCATCCAACATCCATCCTTACATGCTTCATTTACTGATGCCAGTTCAATTAAAGAAATTAAGCATACCTCATCAGCTGCCAACGTTCTTCTTGTCCAATTATCTAATATTTTGAATGAATCAACCTTACATACCTAGGAGTCTTCTGACTTTTTGTTCCTCTACTATGATCTTTAGTTATTGTTGAATTTTCTGATATTGCCGAAGTAACTAGTTCAACATTCTATTTTGGTACAGGTATTACCGGATCAACTATAACCATTTTCACTTCCAGTTCTCTCTCATAAGTTCTGATTTGACCTCTATTCTGCTCATCCACTTTGACATTTGCACTCTCCACAATTCTCTGCAATCTTTTGTTATAACAACGGTAAACCAAACTAGATCCAAGATCTAACAAATCTTTGTCGGTTAACCTTCAAACTGACTTCTCCAAAGATCTGAAACAAGCTTTCAAACCACTACCAGGGGTAATGCAGAATCTATCATAATTTGCCTCCCCCTAAGGCTAATGCCTTAGTTACCAGATGTGTTTCTTGCTGATGCAGGAACATTCTTCTCTGTCGGTTGAGTAACCGGGGAATTTGCCTTTGCCGATTGATCTTCCAACTTCCTAACCCACTATTTAGCATGAGCTTGTTGGATTTCATCAACCTTTTCATCATTCCTTGACCTACATTGTTGCCTTGTTGTATCCTTGATCATTCCTTGACCTACATTGATTAGCCATATGTCCAAACTTTCCACATGCATGACATCTCACATTCATTCTACAATATTTTGTCCCATGACCATACTTTTTACAATTTGAACATTGACTGAGAACTATATTATTATTCTAATTTGCTCTATTTCTACATTGACTTGCTCTATGACCAAACTTATTACAAATAAAGCATCTACCATTAAATTTATGTGCATTGGGTTGCCTTACCAGTGATCTTTGATTCCGGTTGTCTGGTGGATTCTCCCAATTTGCAATACCAGAGCTTTCCCTACGCTCAAATACAAGACCTCTAATGTCTCCAGTGTCTCTTTGATCCTTCAATAATTCATCAAGCTTTGCAGAAATGACCCTAAACTTTTCATTGTATTCAGTTGCAGCATCCAGATCACTTCTTAGGATTGTCACTATTCTTTCCAACTCTTGCTCATTATTATGTGATAGCACCAATTCAGTTCTCAACACATCATTCTTATGCGCCAACCTAATGCATTCCTCTAATCTCTTTCATAGATATAGCAAGATTTTCTTCATTCTTCTTTTGGTCTTCAATCTCCTTGGACATCCTCATGGACATGGCTTGCATTTCATTCTTCATGACATTATTCTCTTGACTCAACTTTTGACATAATTCCTTAAGGGAATTCTTCTCTTCATCATCTGGACTTTGTAAGAGTTCCTTCCTTTTAGCTTGGGCAGATGACAACCTATCCTGTAGAGTAAAACTGAATTCCTTCACAAATCTCAACCGCTCTTGTAGCTTCATGCTCCTCAACCTTTCAACATCATAGTCTTCAAGAGCTACTTGAAGTTCCTTCCTCAAACTTATCTCCATGGATTCTGGATTCAGGATCTTCCTCAAGCTGTTAGACGTACTCCGAGGCACCAGGCTCTGATACCAATTGTTGGGATCCAAGAACATGGAGGGGGGGGGGGGGGGGTGAATCAGTGTTGTACCGAAATAGAGATTTAACCTTATTAACACAACAACTCAGCAACCCATAAACATAAAAGCATATAACAATAAGAAACAATGCAACCACAAGGATGAACACCATAACACCATAGATTTGTACGTGGAAAACCTCAAAGAGGAAAAACCACGATGGGATTGGAGACCCACAATATCTATCCACTGATCAGATGAATAAATATTACAATAAGGGGCCTGCACATGTAGGAAGGCCAACAACCTAGAGCACACTACTCATCACAAAGAGGATCCTCACTGACTACATAAAACATCGAACTACAATCCGGAATGTAGATTGAACTGCAAGAATAACATCTCCTATGCCTGAGTACAGTTCTGGTTAAGCTCAATACCAAAGGTCTTAAACCTCTTACACAAACCCAATTCGATCACCTATGATCGACCAAAACCTCTGCATATGATTAAAACATTATTCACATACAGATAATCCCATAACCATCCATCCATGATCTACAAAGAGATCTTACATCATATTTATACCAACTCGGGATGTAAACAATTAGGTCATCCACCTAAAAGATAATACAATAAATTGGTTACATAATCCCGCAAGCCAATGATAAACCAAGTCGATCTAAGACCAAAACAACATAAATCAAACAATAAATCCAATTGGTAACACATCGAGAGCATCAACCAACACCTTACATAAACCAGTCCATAACCTAACAGAATAACCATCAGGGAATCAAACCCTAATGGAGCTGGGAGGAATAGGAAGTGGCAATGGGAGAACTCAAAATTCAAATTCTCTGAAAGGCAGGAACTCTGGTTCCAATGGTGGGAGCGCCCAGAATGAAGATGCTAGTCCTATGGGAGAGACAGACAAGCCTCCGGATATTTCGAAGGCTGTTGACATTCCGCAGACTAGTGGTACTCTGCCAGAGAAGGAAGCTAGTTCTGGGTTTTTGGGGGAGGGGTCCAGTGGGGGTTCCAGCCCATGTGAAGAGCCCTTGGAGAGTGGAAAAGAATCTAGAAAATGGTCATCCCTTTTTGGAATAAAACCATCTGGTAAATCCTCTTTACCTCCTGTCAATAATATTTCTGATCCAACTGGTGGAAAGTTCGCTATCTCTATCCCTGATCTGGTTCTGGATCATAATATAAACAACATGTTGAACTCCCTGGTAGGTAAATTTATGGGTTCCCGTCCAAACATTGAATTTGTTAGGGTTTACGTCAAACGAAAATGGGCTCTGATGGGTAACGTTGAAATCTTAGCATTGCCTAAAGGCCTCCTTTCTTTTACTTTCTCGTGTGAAGAGGATAAATTAAGGATACTATGTGGTAGTCCTTGGATGGTAGGAAGGACAGCCTTGGTCCTTCGGAAATGGCATCCAAATCTGAATATGAATGACTCTCTTTTGGCTCAAGTTCCAGTTTGGGTAAAGTTACTGAGCCTGCCTCTTGAATATTGGGCAGAAAGTATCTTCTCAGGAATAGTAAGTTCCTTTGGTGAACTCCTCTCGATAGACCCAGTCATAGCATCTAAAAGGAGACTCACTCATGCTAGGTTTTGTGTAGGGATAGCTCATGATGCAGATATGCCAGAACCGATAGATATAGTTTCAAAGTTGGGGACATGGAAACAACAAATAGAATATGAATCTATCCCCTTTGCCTGCTTTCATTGCAAGAAAGTAGGCCACTAGGCAAAATCTTGTCCTATCAAGCCTAAAGTAGAGCTCAAGCAGACTAAACCCCTAGGTGAAAGTAAAAGGGTTCCAGAAAAAAAGGTTTGGCAAGTTAAAAACTCAGAAAATAAGGAAGCTAACTTTGTTGACAACAACTATTTTGAACCCTTGGGGGAAAATAAGGAAGTGGTCTCAACTTATGTCCTTCCTATACAGGAAGTATTGAGGAACGATTCAACAAAAGTTAACAACCCCATGACAGAGCAGATCTGAATAGAGGAATTGAAAGAATAGACTGTATCCTCAAAAGATACAGCCGAAGTGGTAACTGCTGACACTTTTGCTGGTAAAGAAATGCAAAATAAAGAGGAACAACCTGAGGAAGGGGAGATCACTAGCTCCCAAGAAGAAAAGACTGACTCTCTCCTCAGTAATTCTGAAGCGGTTCTTGAGAAAGATGTTGACTGGAAAATACCAAAATATAGGAACAAGAAAGGATCCACTCCCTTGGCTTCACAACTAAGGAAATCCAGCAGAATTGCTCAAGTTGATGTTGGGTACATTTCCTCTTCCCTAGGTCAACCTTCTAACCACAAAGTCAGAAACAAGGAGGCCAGTAAGAACATTGCAGATGGGGCTCAGAAAACTCTTAAGGAGTTAGGAATTGGTAAGTAACTATGAAGATTATCTCTTGGAATATTAGGGGACTTAATAATCCTCATAAACATGATATTATTAGGAATATGATAAGGGATAGTAAACCTGATGTTTTTCTGATTCAAGAGATCAAAATTAGTAGAGAAAAAGTTGAAACTCTAAAGTTTTTTAAAAATGGGAGTATCAGTGGTGGTAGCTCGGAAGGTGCTTTGGGAGGAATAGCTACTATGTGGAATCTCAATAGTGTCAAAGGACATGTTCTTATTCAAGAAAAAAATTTCTCTTGCATTAGATTTGAGAATTTAAAAGATGGAACAACCCAGTTTCTGGAAATTATCAGCAAACTCCAGATTCTGGAAACTATTAGCAGAATCCAGATTCTGGAAATTATCAGCAGAATTCAGATTCTGGAAACTATCAGCATTGGTGAAGGGAAGTCAACAGCAGATTATGTTGAGGATTTGACCAAAACTATTGCTAGAGCTGAAAATATGAGAGACTCCTTCAACCCCAGATTTGAGCAAATTGAGAAAGACCTGATTGAGAGGAAAGCAAATGCCAATGCTATGGATCAAACAATGGCAGAAACTGTCAATAAAGTCAGCAAAATTGAGGAATGGCTTAAAAATTTTGCAGAGATTTTGAAGGCCTCTACTGGCAAAACCAAAACCCTCATCAGCAATTTGGAGGAGGAGAAGGATACCCTGGAAATTGACCCTAACACTGAAGGAACAAGAGATTTTCAAGGACCCAGAACAAGAACCAATGGAAAAAAGGAGAATAAGCCAAATAAGGACTTGGATGAACTTAAAGCAGCTCTGGCCAATTACGACCAACTGATTATTAAGGCGGAGGACCTCCTGAAGGCTTTATAATTGTGTAGTGTTTTCTCTGGTTTCTTCATTTTGTTATTTCTATCCACTGCTGTCCTTTCTGTTTACTAGCTTTATTGCCAGTCATTGTGTTAGTTGTTCTTTCTTGGTCTAGATTCTCTTTGATGATCCTGCTTAATCTCCTTTGTTAAAGGTTTCGGGTCCTTAAAACTTGTTTTTCTATTAATCAGAACAGAATAACCATCAGACCTAAAATAGGTCGCCACAAGCCAAATGAAACACCACCGATCAACTGGAACATGAATATGATAACCATCAACATCCTGATAACTTTCTAGAAGCTACACCAATACTACTTATTAGATTCATCAAAAGATCTTCAACAAATCTCTACCAGTAAAACCCTTATCGGTAACCAAAAGGCTTACTAGAACAAATGATAGCTTCCAAATCACCAAATCTCAAACCAACTAAATGTGATACGCATCAGAAACACATGAATAACCAATCCAAACCAATTCCACAAACTGGAACATATCCCCGGTATGTTCATCACAATCCAACCACACTACCAGAACCCAGTAGACAACAAAACAACTAGTATTGACATCAAAGACAAACATCAATGCAACACATAATCAATTCCTCCAAGTTGCCAACATCTAATGTGAATGAGGAAAGAGCTAGTACTCCTATTAATGATCTATCTAATGGAGAGCAAGCATTGAAGAGAAACATGGCCCCATATTCTTCTCATACACACACCCTAGCGCAAGGGTGGCACAATCAAAATATTGGTGTTTCTATCTCTCTAGATCCTCCTTATTCTCCTAGATCCTATCTTAAACATCAAAAAATTTGTAGAAAAAATTATGTCATGCATTTCATTCATGATCTTTCTCCCCGTATAACATTAAGCAAAGGTGGGTCCTTAGATGATAAGTAAATTCCTTTCCAATATACCAAAGAGGATATGCATAATGAAAGAACGAAAGAATCCCTTTCAAAAGATATGCCTTCTTCATCTACTAATCCTTTCATTCCTTATGAACATCCTTACACTTCAAATTTCAAATAAATTTATTACAATGTTCCTCCACCTTATCAATTAAAAGATTCTTATAGGAGCGACTTAAATATAATATGAAAACACGGTTTTAGAAGACAAGGTCTTGAAAAATTTGAACAAGGAATTCAAGTCACTACAAACCCTCCACAAATTACAATAAAGGCCTAGGAAATAATAATAAATCTCCTATGGATGACCTCCTTAGGATTCAAGACTTCAAAGACCATCTTGCAAGACAACAACCCATTTGTTCCCGTAAAAGTGCTTCATCTTCAAAACCTCCTTTTTGTTCATTTCATCAAACTCATGATCACCATGTTGATGATTGTCTTGATTTTAAAAATTAAATAAAAGAGCTTATTGATAGCAGCAAAGTTAAAATCATTAATGAAAGTCCTTCTTCTTCTAATAATAACACTTGTCCTCAATCTCAAAAGAATAAGCCTACACTTACTGACAATCAAGAAAACTTGGCTACTAGAATCTTTTGGAAATTGAAGTATGACAAGATTGTTGTTTTTCATTTTGTGAAGTTTAGCACTAAGAATAAAGAAGGAAGTGGATATTGTCTTTTTCATCATGGTGGATCTCATTCGCTTGGAAAGTGTAAATCATTTAAGGAATTTGTTCAAGAATAATACGATCGTGCTTGTATATGTCTTTCAACAGATCTTGCTCTCTTTCTAGGTGAAAAGGTAGAGCCTTAGCACTCCTTTCCTCCTCACGTTGCTCCTCACCCTGTGACACAAGTAGTTAACTTAATCAGGGGCTCTTTGTCATTAGAGGTGTTGATTTTTCAATTTCAAATATCTTGGGGTAGCAAAATGATCCTCTTTTATCTCTATCCTATCTTTTATCTTTAAATTTCACCACTTCCTTCATGTATTGCATTGTTCATAACTTGATGTCCTTTATTGCATAGAATTATCCTTCATTCAAGTACATGTGTGTCCCTTGTTAGGATTTATTCTTTATTTGAAATGACACGTCTCTTATGAACAATCTCTCCTAAGGAAGTGTGTGTTTCTTCCCCCTTATGTATCATTGTCTTCTTGCTTGGTGGGAAAGGGTAGCATCTTCCCTTTCTCTCTTTCTATCTAAAATATCACTATTCCCATTAGGGGTTGTATTTCTCATGTGTTGATATCCTTTCTTGCAATGGTATGTCTGTAATGATTAATCCCTCCTTAGGGGTATTTGTGATCTTCCTTCCTTTCTTTCTCCCTCTTTGAAGATTACCTCTTCTTTAGAGTTGCAATTTACATATATTAATGACTTTTCTTGCATTGGATATTCACTCACGTGAGTATATTGTGAATTTTCTTATGTTAAATCTCTTTTTGGAATTTGTGTAATTCTTCTCATTGTCCTTACACTTAGGGGGCAATGATTTCTTTCTCTCTCTCTCTCCTTTCTAAGGATCAACTTTTCCTTTGTTGAGCAGTGTTTGCTTATGATTTGGTGTCATTCCTTATGTGATGTTGTTGTTTTCTCAAGGATTCTCTCTTAGCAGGAGGTGTAAATGCTTGGATACTCTTCTTCACTTGGCAATGTACATCTATCATAAACTTATCCTCTCTCATTGGGTTTAAAGTGTGTCATCCTTCATCAAGAATCTCTTTCACCTAGAAATAGGGGGAAGGTATGCATTCTTGTTCTCCTTCCATTCTTTTGGTAGAAGATGCTATATTTGTTCAAGACAACTCCTTCTGGAGGTAGATGTCTTTTGAGCAATAATCTCTTCTCCTCCTAGGCAAGATATCTCTTTTTCAACTATCTTATCCTTACTTATAAGAGTATTCCCTCTTTAGCTTGGATTTATGACATTATTTCCGAAAGGATATCTCCTTGGTGTTGAAGGTTAGGTATCCTTGTTTCTAAGCTTCTTTAAGACATCAACATATGGCTATGTTGACATCTTATGGGGGGGTCACCCATATCACTCCTTATGTACCATATTGTACTATATATTTGCATGTCTTAAACAAGGTGTTCATTCTCGAAACCAGAGAAAAAATCTTACATGAGATACTTCTTGCTTGAAACCAGACACGACATTTGATATATGTCTTAGACGGGGTTACACATAACCAAAACCAAAGCAAAAATCTTACACAAGATGTCCTCGAAACTAGGCATGTATAATGTTTCAATCGGGGTTACACATTCTTGAAACTAGAGAAAAAATTTTAAACGATATGTTCCCGAAGTTGCACATTTTCCCCTTGGCATTAGCACACACATTTGCACACACAATTGCCCCTTGGAATTTGCATTTACATTAAATGTCTTAAACAGGTTGAAGCAAACTCAAAACCAGAGGAAACAAACTCTTATACAAAATGATATACAATTGAAACCAGACATCACTCGCACACACGCACAAGGATGAGTGGAACTAGCGGAATAGGGCTAGACTATTCCTACTCTCCTCCCCAGCATGGATCACCAAGATGCAAACATCTAGGATTGAGGTATCTATGTTCTCCTATTTTTCATCATTCTTCTCATAGATCATCTAGATAAACACATCTAGTGTGTATTCATGCTCTCTCTCTTCTTCTTCTTCTCATGAACTTGTAGCTTTGCTATTGATAATGCTACAAGTGTGGTTGTTGTTGCACCAAAAGATCAACCTATTAATGCTTGATACAACCACTACACTTATATAATCCACAAGAGGCGGTTAATCCATGTCACAAACCTGAGCGCTACGCTGGACAATACAAGGAGACCAAGGGCGCACACCTTAAAACAATCCCCCCCCCCCCCCCCCCCCCCCAGCGCAAGGGAGGGGTTTGTGTGACCAAGCTCTAATACCACTTGTTACAAGTGTGGTTGTCGTTGCACCAAAAGATCAATGTGTTAATGCCCGATACAACCACTAGACTTATAGAATCCACAGAAGGCGGTTAAGCCATGTCAAAAACCCGAGCGTTGCGCTTCACAACACAAGGAGACCAAGGGCGCACACCTTGCAACATATAGTTCATGGATGATGCTTGCTTTTCTCTTTCATGTGATTGCTTGTGTTCATGAGATGGCATTTTTTTCAAGAATGATATTAACTGTTGAGACATTTTGATATCGAGGTATCTTCGACTAGTTAACTTGAGGTCTTATTTTTGGCCTTTAGTTTTTTTGTGTCTTTTGTCTTTGTTTGCCTTTTTGTGTTTGTCTTGTTTGAGTGAGTTAAGATCCTAAGATTGGGAGCTTGGTTCCTCGAAATTAGCAGTCTTACACTCCCTGTATTCTTGCTTCGCACTCCTCATCTTCTTCACCTCTTTTTTCTATGTTACCATGAGTATTTGCATAGGCTCATACTCCCACTAAAGTGGGGGCCAAATGTAGCATCCTAAAATTGCACCCCTTACAATTTTGATTGCATTTGAGGCCCTCATCTTAGTGTTCTCATCCCTATGCTTTATCAAGACCCATTTATGACTCTACCATGCAATAAATATCATATAATCACATTTCACCTTGCATTGCACTTTAACCCTAGCCCAAATATGGGGTACAACTAGGGTGTGGCACCTTGGTCCTCACTAGGACAATGGAGCCATGCCATGGTCCTCCCTAATTAAGGTCCATTTCAAACCCTTTTCCCCATCTCAAATTTGGGCAAGAATCCCCTACTCGTGTAGGTCTATGTCAAAAAATTAATATGGTTTATGACGAACAAGTATATAAGGAGGTATCCCCCTCTCATTTGGATATACAAGAATACAGTAAGGCAAATATACATTCAAGATAGGTAAAATTGAGAGCAATCAAGCATCCAAGCATTGAAGTATTTATCATCAAGCATTTCCAGAGGACTTCAAAGTTGCATACTCTTCGTCTATCCATTGTGGAGCAACATTACATTATTAATTTGCAAGCATGTGTGTTTGATTAGGTTTTTGTCATGTTCATGCCATTTCATACAACATACGTGATTACATTGAAGAAGTAAAGCATCATCATCATTCATTGCAGATCTAAGGTATATCCTTCCATTCTTTTATTTTAGTATTTGTAATATTTCATTCAAGGTTGATTCCAAATTGGGGTTTGATTTAAACAAACCCCTATTCCCAACCTATTTCCCCTTCTTTCTGTGTGCAAGAAATAGGTACAAATTTGCGATCTTCAAAATAATCTTTATTCATAGAGATGAATCAACCCTTTTTGGGGTGCAAAAAGTTCAAAGGACCATTGTGACGCGCCATGGTCCCAACTTTTTAGGAGCTTTTTTGAGGGTCAGATTTGACTCGGTTTATACTGCTCAAATCCAGGTGCACGTGAAAATCCCGCATATGTAGCTCACTGTTTTCTCAGTTTTACCTTGATTTTTTAGCACTTTACCTATTTCAGCATTTCAAGTTACAAAAGAGGAAGCCAAAATCAATTCTATCCATTTAGTATTCAGTACTGATTTGTGACCGAATCTACTGGATTCCCTTCCTTTTTTAAATGTAAAGGTCCTAAGTGAAATTGATTTAGTGGTTTCTCCCTTCTATGTTGCAAAATTGCTAAATCAATTTCCCCCCCTTTACACATAGGTTATGTGTGCATGAAAATGTGAGTACAAAAGTGTTTGAAAAACTATTTAACAATCTAACTACACAATCAAGAAGCAAAACACTCAAGATTGGATGATAAAAAGAAAACTAAAAAGACAATTAATGAGCAAGAAAACACAAACTTAATAGTTCCTTTTGTTGATGATTTGTCCTTCGATTTGATTCGATGTGTGGTCGATTGGTACGATTCCAAGGGTGCTTGAATGTGCTCTATGATTGTATTTGTGCAAACTAGACTAGAATGGATGCAAATAAGAGTGATATGAGGTTGCAAGTGGTTTGATTATGCAAAAAGATGAGTTGATATGTTGGCATTAAGACGATATGGATTCATGAAAGTGGATGAATTGCATAGAAAAATGAGGGATGAGAGGGCCTTGAAAATTAGACACTTGTCCTCAAAGAAGACAAGTGGCAATCCTCCAAATGCCATGTGGAATAGAATTCCACACTTGTCCTCAAAGAAGACATGTGTCTCAACCAAGAAAGACAAATGTACCCACTGAGGACAAATGTATTGGAGAGGAATGACATGTGTCTCTGAGGACATATGTCTATTTGGGAGATAAACACCCAAATAATAGATTATTTTCCAAATATATTAAAAATATAAGCAATGTGCACACACATGTGAGGGGGAAGTTGGAAGGGATAAGGTTGGTTAGAACCCAAGGGTTGGGTAGTGGGTTAGATTAGAAGAAGGGTTAGATGAGGGTTTAGGTTAGGAGACATGTGGGGAAATAGGATTAAATTAATTAATTCTATAATTAGAGAAAAAGAACAAAAGTGAATTAAATAATCCAATCATGTATTTGATTTATTTAATATATGAAGGTTGGCTCATTTAATTAATTAAATGGTTTATGGTCACCAAGTAATTAATTAAAAGGGGATTATAGCATAATTAATATAATTAATTAGCTAGAAGGAGAGAACACTAATTAATTAAATAATGTGTAATTATTTAATTTAAAAGCATTCAAGATAGATAAATTCAATTAATTAGATTAATCAAATTTAGGTGTCTACATTTTGCCCCTCTTTATAGTGGTGCTAAAATAAGGTCGGTGTATAGATAATAAGACACCAATGACTCGAAGAATAGGGAGCGAGAAAATGCCCCAAGTAGACAAAGGAATAGTGAGGGATGCCGCTTCGAGAGAGTGCACAAGAAATGAAGAATCATGTGGCATCTCAAAAGAAACATTGCCCCAATGTAGGAAAAGGAGGGCGGCAAGAAACATGACCAATAGGCAAAAATGACACACAAAATAGATACTGTAGGAAGAAATGGGAGGAGAAATGGTTCCAAAGGGATCGAGACGGTGAAAAATAGGGCTTAAGAAGACCCTATATTAGCAAATTTTGAAATTTACTATTCACTTTTACCGTGCACGAGAGAGAAATCGAGAGGATTGGAGAGCCCTTTGCATTTGCATAGTGCATTCTAGAGCTTTGACAGGAGAGGATGAGATGACAACTAGGGAGATTTCGAGGCACGACACAAACATGGTGGCAAGTGTCAGGCGAAGTCGACAACCCGATCACTAGGCATGCTTGAAAATCGAGATCGCGCATTTATTTTTAATGCATTTATGATGACTAGAAGTAGGAAAAAAGGTATTTCTATCAGTTTGTGAACTGTGGGAATGCATATAGAATCGACAGGAACGTGTTCCCATCGCTTGCACTGGGGGTGGGTTTGGGTCAAAAGATGCCAGAATGAGCTGGGTTTAGGAACACGATCTCGCTATAGTGGGTTTGCACATGAGGGTTGCAAGAATGCATTCTCGCTATTGTTGGCTTAGTGGGATTGCAATCCTACCATCAGGCAAGGGTAGAAAGGAAGCTCAAATGAGGGGATGCATGAGATAGGAATCTCGCTTTAGCGGGTTCACATGCAATGATAGTGGGAATACATTCCCACTGTTCAAGGACTAGTGGGAATGCATTCCTGCGGTCTGGACTAGGGAAACTACCAAAAATGGCGGGACTAGGGGAAAAATAGAAGAAAGTGCGGACCAAAGAGTTAGGAAGAAAATGAATAGATAGAGGAAAATGCCCTGATGTGCTGGTTTGCTTGAATGTAGTGGCATATGGACATCTTAGTTGGTTAGGAGAGGTGATCATAAGTATTTCGGGTTGCAGAGGGGTTTGGAGTTGTGGAGTGGGCTAGGATCAATGTGATTGTGTTGGGGCAATTGGCATAGATGCCACATATCAGGTCGCATATGGCCATACCAACAACACTGATAGAGAGGTGGAGGAGCAATACCGCGACCTTTCATCTATCGACTAGGGAGATGACCGTGACTAGAAAGGATGTGTACTACATCCTTAGACTACCGATGAGGGGTGTTCAAGTGATTGCAAATTGGGTACCACTAGATGATGCGATTTAGAGACTAGTAGGCGTAGGAGTGTAGTTGCAACACAAGTAGCTATTGTTGGATTAGGCACTACAATAGGCACCACTAGATCAACAAATCTACTTTTTTGTGTACGCACTAGTTAGCGACTTCATATTGCCAAACCAAGGTGGTCAATCAGTTCTATTGGGGATGATTCAGGTTTGCATAGATGCAGTGGATAGAGGCCGACCTATTACCTGGGGCACCCTAGTTTTAAAAGAGTTGTACAAAGAGTTTCATGTGATATGCTACCATCGGGGCTGTAGTTTTGGGTACATGACTCTACTCTAGGTATGGGAAAGGGAGTACATTGTGGTGACTCGGTCAACAAGTAGGGTGGATTGGGCAACAGACCTACCGATTGTATATACTTACAAAGATGGGCTCCATTATGAGGAGACAAAGCACATTGACCACAAGAGGGTTGTTTTTGATAGGTTGGATGCGACACACATCACATGGCAACCATATATGCGTTTAGTGGGATGGATAGAGGATCAAAGACACATATTGTATGTGATTACTCCTATGTATATTATTGGTAGAAGAAAGTATGTTATAA
The DNA here is from genome assembly GCF_030272615.1 of Cryptomeria japonica. NCBI lineage: Eukaryota > Viridiplantae > Streptophyta > Pinopsida > Cupressales > Cupressaceae > Cryptomeria > Cryptomeria japonica. The sequence goes on from NC_081415.1 coordinate 428,538,086, forward strand.
AGAGATATAGACCCGACAGGGTCTGATGCTAGTTCAATTTTATGCAAGATGTACCAGAGGCTCTTCACAGATTTAGGTGGAGTACTAAGGAGCATGCCGCAATGTTTGGGCCACTTTTGGAGGATAGGCATGGTTTCATCGACCAGTGGAATCAACTGGCACCCACAACATGGGACCCTAGAGTTGGGGTGGTAGATCCTAGAGTGATAGATGCCTACGCAACATAGTGGACAGAGCATAAGCTTGCAACGATTGGCAGTGCAGTGTTATAACCACTGAGGCACGGAGGAGGGAGTCATGTGCCAAGGGGATTAGACTGGATGCATATCAATTGGCTCAAGGGAGAGTAGGGGCAGCAGTAGCGACATTGTTGCAAAGGGTGAGGGGGATACTGACCAGGAGAGGACACTAGAGGGAAGGAGGATGAGAGGAAGGGACAAGAGGGGAGACATGGACATGAGGAGAGGTAGGGACAAAAGGAGAGGCAAGGATAGGAGGAGATGGTGCTCAGGCTGTGGATGTGGATGAACCAGTGACCACACAAGAACCAACATAGGGGTAGGGGTGAAGCACATGGAGATAGGTGTGACCTCGATAACAGAGGAGGGAGGAGAGGAGAGAGAGCCAATCTACACCATCGGATCTAGCTGCGTGGATTTAGTCCCTACAAGAAACAATTGCTAAGGCAGAGCGATAGGTATAGGAGCTCACAATAGAAAGGGATTAGATGAGGTAGGCCAAGGATCAGGCAGATCAGGCTAGGGCACAACTTTAGGGAAAGAGGGATGAAATGGTCCAGGAGAGGGACACAACTGTAGTTGTGAGGGATGTCATGGAGCATGCACAACTTAGGACAAAGGAGAGGGTCTCTTGCTATCAAAGGGAGGGGGATGAGACATGGCGCATGGCCGGGAGTAGAGGTGGAGGTGAGCCTATCCTAGCTAGGATGATTGGATGCCAACTTGCAGAGATATATACACTATCTCATCAGGCAAGATAATATTGGGCAGAGTATGAGAGAGTCATCCCTTTAGAGTAGAGGGAGACCTATATAGTACCACCTAGAGCCTAAGGATCCAACTCATCACATAGTGGAGGATCCAGCAGGGGGATGGGGAGATCCAGTCAAAGTACTGGTGGATCAGGTACGAGGACCCACACACAAAGAAGTGGGTAGAGTACATCCTTAGCATCAAGACCCGCACATGGATCCCAAGGGCAGGATCAGGGACAAGGACCCATACAACAAGGATTGACCTAGTCTCCTTGGAGAATTTTGACATAGCTTGATGTAGATGAGATGATTATTTTTATGTATCATACATAGGATCATCAATTCATATATATTGTACTGATTCTTTGTACCCCATGCAGATTTATGATGATTGAGAGATGTACATTATTCTCTCATATTGGATGCACCATATGTTGTATTCATTTACACATTTATACATATATTCTTTGACATTATGATATATATATATATATATATATGATGGAGATTGATTTAGTTCCCATGTATGGTACTTATATGTTTTCAATGCATGTATATATGATTTATGATACATGGATGCATGTGATATGAGACACTAACATGTTTGTGATGTAGGATGTGATGTGTGATTATAATGATTATACTATATGATGTGATTATGATATGAGATGTATGGCATGTTCTTACGGATTTGTGATGCAAGATGGGTTGTATGCATGGTTCATGATGTTCATTATGTGATGTATGTTTGTGTGGATGGTATGTATGTATGCATGATATTATGGATGTATGGATGCATATGAGATTATGTCATATGAAATGTATGAATATATATGAAATTCTCATGTGATAGATGAATATGCATTATGTGCTAACCTATCAACGATGTAGGATGCGATGTATGGATTATGTGCTAACCTAGCGGTGATGCAGGATGCAATGTAATGCAATATAAATGCACTTGATGTAGGACAACTATGATGATGAATGCTGAATGCTTTAGAGATATTCAATGAGGACAACAAGATGGATGGAAGAACAAGGGACGTGCACACATTCCTAATTGTAGTTGACAATGGAAAAGAATCATAAAAATGCAATGCAACAGAAAATGCAGATGAGAAGATTGTGGAGATTGAGCACCCTTGGAATGGGTTGCCAATGTAATGAGCCAGGGTATAAGGAACCAAGGTAAAATTCACAACCAATGCATGGAATGACACAAAGAAATAGACACAAAAAGCTAGTCTAGCACCACACAGAGCTATAGAGAATGCTGTAGGAAATGATGCTAGAAAATCCACAAGCAGAAAGATATGCCCTAGTGTAACATGAGATAACCAAGGCCTCATGAGGATACAACAAGAGACACATCCAGAAATCACACGCAATCAAAAACAAAAGCCAACAAAATCACATCCCTTATTTTGTTACTCTGAACGTACTAGGATATAAAGGATCGTGGAGACCAAGAGGAAACCAAACAAAGAAGCTTAAAAAGATAAACAAAGATAAAAAATAATCAAAGCCAACATAAGTGTCTCAGATATATTTTTCCAAAAGGAAGACTGATAGATGAGGATTTGATGTTGTCTAACTAGAGGAAGGATACATCTTGCACAAATGGGTCATGGGAGGATTGATCAAAGAGACTGATTGACAATGTTGAGACATGGACTAGATAGGACTTGAACCTAGGACCTTCCATACACTATTGGAGTGCTCTACCACTAAGCTACTGGCCCCTCTTGGACCAATCCATCATTGGTCCGGGTGTGGCTTATTTCCAGCACCAACACCCCCCTTAAGCCACACCTCTTGTGTGCTTGGGGCTCTTAGCTTGGACTTGGCTCTGATACCATGTTGAGACATGGATCAGCTAGAACTCAAACCTAGGACCTTCCATATGTTGCTGGAGTGCTCTACCACTGAGCTATTGGCCCCTCTTAGAGCAGTCCATTGTCAGTCTGGGTGTGGCTTATTTCCAACACCGATAGACAAAAGAGACCTAATACAATCATGATGACGAATATGCTCAAGGATAATTGTGTTGTCCATTTGGTGGAATTGATTATGTGTTTCATTGATGTTTTGTCATTGATGCCAACACTAGCTATTTGGATGCTTTACCGACACCCTTCTGGTCCCGGTAGGTTGAGTGGTTTCTGGTTGATTTGGATCCGACATGATCCAGTAGGCTCCGATATAGTTTGGTGATGGAATTGGCTTGTTCATGATAATCATTCTCATATTCGATCAGTTGGTTTTGGTCTGGTGATTAGATTCTATCCTGCTTGCTTAGAAGCTTAGTTTCTGGTTCTAGTGAGGGTTTCACCGACAGAGTTTTTCATGAAGATTCTTGATGAATTGCATAAGTGGTGTTGGCGCAACTTCTAGTGGAGTTTCAGGATGCTGTTGGTGATCATGTTTGAGACTTGGAGGATGGAGATCATTGTTGTAGCGTGTGGACCTATACTGGGTCCCGGTTGATCTAGGTTATGGGCCAACTTTAATGTAACGTGTGGATTGGACCTTTCGATGTGTTTCTAGGATGTCTTATGTGTTGAATATTATTTGTTTGGTCTAAGGCCAACATGGTTTGTAATTATGTAATTGGTTTATTATTTGGTGGATGACCTAATTGTTTATGGTCGAGGGTTTGTATATATAGATGTAAGATCTCATTGTAGATCATCATGGTTATGTTAGAGGTCATGGTCAAGGAATGTAATGTGCGAATAATGTAATATCATTCAGGCAGAGGATTTGGTCAATCATTAGAGATCGAATTGGGTTTATGTAAGAGGATTCAGTCCTCTGGTATTGAGCTTAACCGGAACTGTACTCAGGCATATGAGATGCTATCTTTTGCAGTTCATACTTCCCAAGATTGTAGTCTAGATTTCTATGTAGTTAGTGAGGCTACTTTTGTGATGAGCAGTGCGCTCTAGGTTGTTGTCCTTCCTACAAGTGTAGGCCTCTTAATTGTAATTCACATACTTACTGTAGAAGTATTATCTGATTGTGGGTAGGCTTCCCACCGTGGTTTTTCCCTTTATCGGGTTTTCCACATATAAATCTTGGTGTCATGTGGATGGATTTTATTATGTGATTATTGTTTATGCTTAATTGGATTAACTGCTATTCCGGTATTAATGTTTTGTGTTTCGGTATTAAAGTTTTAATTTGCTAACAATTCCACTAATCTGTGACAACTGATTCACCCCCCCTCTTAGTTGTCTTCCAGTTATTTGAATTGTCTAACAAATTGTTGAAGGACTAGCCAATGGGATATGATCTTGAAGACATGACCGACACACCTATGTACAAATGATAGCTATACATAAGGCACACTTATGTACAACCAACATGATAACCAAGAAGGAGACGAGAAATATATAAGACAAGGTGGACACTATGCACAAAGAACCAGATGCAGAAGCTATTCACAAGCGGCTATGGACCAGTGAAGCACAAGGTGGAGTGGATGCATATAGATCACAGATGAGGGGGTAACATGAGATACCATGCTAAAAAAGATGGATGCGAAGGAGATCCAAAATGAGGCCAGGTAGTGACATATACCGCGTCGTGGAAGGTTGATGCGAGGAACCAAGGGGTAATGGAACTGCCCTCTACACATGGCGTCTATTTCCAAGTTTTCACTATATGTGCATGCCCAAGGCACCACCAAAATTAGTTTTCACCAGAGGACAAATTTATTTTTCTTACTATTTTTTATATTTTTTATATTTTGAATTTTTTTTGTATTTTTTTAAATTTTGAATAGGAGGTACATTGCCACAGACTATGCATAGAATCTCTTTAGATGGAGGATGTTCAGGGGATCATTAAGGGGCTCCCCTTATAGAGTAGATAATTGATAGGAATCTAAACCATACTTGGTTGTGTCCATATATGGACCTAACTAGTTAGCTTAAAACTTTCCTTTCTTTTCTTTGACTTGTTGATTTTGTGGATTTTCTCTGAGGACCAGATCACCTACCTCAAACTCATGAGAGTGGACTTTGTTTTGATATTGCCTTTTGAGCCAATTCTAATAGATCTATAGATGATCATATGGTTTATGACTTTGTTTGTCAAGAAGATAGAGCTAAGCTAGTATTGCCACCCTATAGTCTTCATCAGAAACAAACTCTTTCAGGGATATGGGCAATGATGGTAGTTAGACCTCAATTGGTAAGACCACTTTTGCACCATAGACAAGGGAGTATGAGGTGGATCTAGTGGGAGTTTGGATGCAGGTGTAATAAGCCCAAAGGACAAGATTGAGATGGAGGCGCCAATCACGACCAGTTTCATTGGAAACCTTCTTGAGGATATGGAGCAAGGTTTTGTTGGTTGCCTTAACCTGGCCATTACCTTGGTGGTAAAATGGAGTGGACCAATGGTGTTGGATGTGAAATGTGGAACAAAGATCCCACACGTGTTGGTTTTTGAAGGGGGTTCCATTATCAGTAATGATGGTGGAGGGGATTCCATAGCAACAAATGATGTGGTACAAGATGAATTTGGATACTTGCACACCAGTGGTAAGGGTGAGAGGGATAGCTTCGACCGACTTTATGAAGTATTTAGTAGTGACAATGATAAAGTTGTGTCCATTTGAGGAAGGAGGATGGATCTTACCAATGAGGTCAAGGCCCCATGCATAAAAAGGCCATGGTGTTGTAATCAATTGCAAATCCTATGCTGGAACATGGATCAGATCTCTGTGCCACTGGAAAGGCACACACTTCTTGACGAATTCACAACAATCATGTTCCATGGTGGGCCAGTAGTATTCCACTCTTAAGAGTTGTTTGGCAAGAACATATCCACTCGTATGAGTGCCATAAGTTTCGATGTGCACTTCTTTCATCACAAGATTATCTTCGTTGGAATATAAACATCTAGTGAGGATGTCATGATAGTTGTGATAATATAGATTATCACCTATAAGAGTGAATCAAGCACAACAATGGATGAGGTTTTGGTAGTCATTTCATGATATGTTAGGTGGAAGAACACCATCTTTGAGGTTGTATAAATTGTTGGATATTGGCTGATAAGTTGTCATTGATGTCAATATATGTGAGGTCAATATGTGTTTCAGTGTTGTAGTTAGCTTGGTTGAGTTGGTTGAGCCTGTATGTTACAGATGAGATGACATGGTTTAATGGGTTATGAGATGCTTATCTCTAGTTGGTTCAACTATATTTCCAGAGCTTCAGATGATGATTTGATCAAGTTGTGTGATCCGGTGTTATGGTTGGTTATTCAGTTGTTCCGTATTGGCAGTTTTGGTGAATCCATTTGTTGTGCTTCGGAATTGTAATATCTTTGGTTGTAGATGCATGGAATGTGTTTTGGGCGTTGATGTGTGTGCTCAGTTTGAGTGGTTCACAATTTGGAGGTCCGCAGTCAATCTTTCAGTTTCAAAGTCAGTTTTGTTGATGTTCTTGAGATTCAGTATAATGATGATGATGATTCTAGTAATGTGAGATGTTGCGGTTGTTGTGGTATGATTCACGTTTCTTATGGATGTTTGTAGATCATGTAATATGTGTATTGGTGGCCCGCATTGATTGTCGTGTGCTTATTGAAGATTTTGTTAGTTTGGTGATGTTCTTATTGTTATGCGATGTTTTCAATGATGAGCATGTTGCGGATGATCGGGGCACAATTCTTGGAGGTGTTTTGTATTTGCGGTGGTTGTTTAGGTTCAAAATATGTCTTAGCCGACATTGTTTTGGTCCCGATGCATTATTGTAGTGTGTGTGATTATTATTTTGTAATATGTAGCATGTGATGAGATGACCTTGAAAGATATGTTGATGACTTGTATAAATAAGCATTGTAATAATTTGTGAGAGTGCTTGATCCTTCAAAAGTGTGAAGAGGTGTGTTGCATAGAAGATCGAACAATGAGCTTAACCGAAATTATACTCAAGCATGTTGAGATGCTATTCCATCAGTTCATGATTCTCTAGATGTAATCTGAATGCTTTTGTAAGTCAGTGTGACTTCCTATAAGGTAGTGAACCTTCTCTAAGGGTTGTAGCCCTTTTGAGTTTTGTAATTTGAGCAATGAGCTCTAGACAATGTACCTGAATGCATGTGCATTCCCTATTGTAATATTTCACTTACTCCTAACAGGGTATTATCTCATTGTGGGTAGGTTCCCATCATGGTTTTTCCCTTAACTGAGTTTTTCACATAAAAAATCTTGGTGTTATGTGTGTTATTGATGTGGCGTTGTTTAATGCTTTAAATGTTCATTATCAGATCTGAATTATGGTTTAAGTTGCAGAAGTTTTTGGTGCAAATTGATTCATCCCTCCTCTCAGTTTGCTACATTGTTACCAACAATTGGTATCAGAGCTAGATCCTCTGGAAGAAGCTTGACCACTTGAGGAGATCTGGGATGGAAACCTTTGCTTTCAAGAAAGATAGTCTAAGATTTGATGGAACAAACTACACTCTCTAGAATAGCCGAATGCAAGTTCATTTGAGATGCATCAAAGAAGAGTATTGGGAGATCACTAAGAATGTCAATAATGTTCCTTAGAGTGGTCCTTCTACCTCGGATGAGATAAAGGAAGAATAATACAATATTAGAGCCAAGGAAGCATTATTGAGTGCCTTGTATGATTCTGAAATGACTAATGTAATGGATTTTGAAACCGCTCATGAGATTTGGGTAAAGTTGGAGACCTTGCATGAAGGTGACAGTCATGTGAAAGTCGCTGAGTTGCAGAGCTTGAAAGGAAAGTATGAGAACCTAAAGATGGGTGAAGATGAGAATATTACTTCTTTTATGTAAAAAGTGAATGAGCTTGTGTGCAGGATCAGATGTGCCGATGGAGTCCTTGAAGAATCTGAGATTGTTGCGAAAGTATTAAGATCCTTGCCTCCTGCTTACAAACATTAGGGTGTTGCTATAGATGAGATCCAGACCATGACAAATTTGATGTTGGTTGGTAAACTTGCTTCTTTTGAGTTGAGTGAGTTTGGTGACCCTCTTCCTATGACTAAATCTGCCTTCAAAGCTACTGTATTTGGAAGCAAAGATATGATCTAAGAGAAAGTTATACAAGAGTATCTAGTTATGAGAAAGAGATGAAAGAGATGGAAAATGAAGAAAAAGATCTTGAGGAGCTCGAAGCACTTATTGCCAAAAGATTACCTAAAGGTGTCGGTAAGTATGAAGGAAAGTTACCTCTTAAATGATTTTCATGCAATAAGATAGGAAATTTTGCATCAAGGTGTCTAGAAAGAGATAGAAATCCTAAGAAGTCATTTAAGCCATATAAGCCTAAATATTAGAAGAAGTGTTATTATGCTGTTGATGAAGGTGTGACAGATGATGACTTCAATAAAGGAAACTTTGGAGATGAATTTGTGTTCATTGCTATCAGAGAAGATGAACCAGTAACTACAAATTCTACAAGTTGCATTAATGAGGAGAAAGCTTTAGTTGTTAAAGTTGAGGAGAAAGATGAATGGGTTATTGATAGTAGCTACTCTCATCATATGCTAGGTGATAAGAGTAAATTTGTAAACATGGAAAAGTATGATGGTAGTGTGGTAAGATTTGGTGATAATAAAGCCCGTGTAATATATGGTAGAGGTTCTATTTCTCTTGATGTTAAGCATAACACTGATGATGTCTTATATATTCAAGGTTTAAAGAATGATCTTTTGAGTGTTGGTAAGATGGTTGATAAGGGATACAACTTGCAATTCAAGAATGACAAATGTAAGATCTTGAGTAGCTCCATAATTGAGATTGCATCAGGTACTAAGACAAAAGGTAATATTTTTCACTTGAATACTGGTGGTAAAAGTTTCTTGATTGCTCAGATTGATGAAAGTTGGTTATGGCATAAAATAACGTGTCATGTAAATTGTTGGTCCTTACAACTAGAATGGCAAATAGGTAATAAAACACAATTCAAAGCTTGAATATCCTTGAATAGCTAGCTTTCCTGTAGCAAAGGCTCATTTACTTGTCAACCAGGAACGTAAACTTAAAATGGGCTAGCACTGTATGTGCACCAAGTTCATATCACAACCATTCTATAGTATTGCAGGAAGGGAAATTCTTTATAGTAAACATGCAAAATCTCAATGAACTATAATACTTAATCCAAATTCACAACTGGAAATTACTTAAACAACTACTACTAAATGATAGTGTTCTGGCAAGCAACAGGAACTACTTTGCCACTGTGGCTGCAGGAACAGACACAGGAACTGTTTCCAGTGGCTGTAGGAACAGACGATTGTCGAAACAACTATTACTGAAGAATGAAAACTAACTGGAACACACAAAGGATTACTCACAAAGTGGGCCCCCTTGAGTGAGTATCTCCGAAACTTTCAGATTACAACTGTTAAGCGTTTAAAATCACATTGATCTCTTTATTTCATCTTGACTATGAAAAATACATAAAATACCAGAAGAATGCGTAATACTAATATTATGGTCATTCTCTACTATTCCTAAGAAGAGAGAGACCCCTTTATTTATAAGGAAGCTTATAATAGATTCCAAACTAATCGACCACATCCCTATGGGATAGGTAGACAATATTTATTAAAAAAGAAGAAGAAGAAGTCAACATAGGAAAATTGAACAACATCTGTCCTGCAGTTGAGAAAATATAGTATGACTTGCTTCCTAGATCTAAGCTCCACTGAGAACAGTTATAAATGTTTCATAAATCATTTTGCTAAAGAACTGGTCAAGTGGATTTGATCATTACCGCTTCTCTCTGACTGGGTCTACATTGCGGCTATATACTTGGTGCTTCTTTAAACCGCCACTTAGTCTTTACTTCTCCTTTGCCGATCCTGCATCATGATATTAATGTGCCCAACAAACATGTGTATATACTAATGCTAACATGATATAATTTAAACCATACTTAAGATTGATTTAAGATATTTGCATAGATAAATCATTTAAAAGCCATTATATGACAACGTTAAGTATAAGTCAAATCAGTTTTAGAAACACTTAAAAGGTATCAACTAGGAGAGTATCCTAATCTAAATGTTATGAAATCACAAGACCTAGGCAGGAGTATTATAACAAAAATCTATCAAAATAGAGCCATTATTTAGGCTCATCACCCCCCCTAACCTAACTTCTTGCTGATCCTCCAGCAACAGGAAAATTCTAAATTTTGGCATTGATTCAGAAATTGCCTGGAGTAACTTGCCCAATACCTCCTATAGACAAACTCTAGTAGAATCCCTTCATTTTCTCCAATCTCTTCCACCTGGTATGTTCCGCTGCTTCATTGTATGGTGGGTCATTGTCCCTACATCCCATCAGCGGCCATAGTAGGATTGGAGGTTGAAAACTGAGAGGTAGCCAGTGGCATCCCTTTGTTCTTCCCAAGTGCATATACTTGGGTGCTCTATTTAGGGCTGCATGGTAGTTTTACAGGCTCAGATTGCCTTAACTCATCTAGCAGGCTATTCTAGCATTGGACTAAATGTCTTATTGATACTTGTCCTTCCCTTGGAGCCATTTGTTTGTATTCTCTATACACCTCTTCCCTTAAGGGTAGGATATCCTTTGCATAATATGGCTCATAAACAATCTTTTGCTAGTCAAAATAAAGTCTCCTAGGCTCCCTAGATTCAACCCTTAATGGTAGTGAAAGGTCAAGTTCTTCCTTTTTATGCACCTGAAACTGCTATCCCCTTACTATTTCGTTCTACATCCATGACACAAGAGCTCTTAATTGGATATCTCCAATGTAGAGGAGAGGGTTCCAATTGACATCATGAGGAACAACATAGTTATGTACATAAAATTCACATAGTAGATTCTTAATTATTGTAGGAGATGTCTGATAAGCACTGTAGAATTTCTCTGGTGTTTGCAATGAGGAACTTAGATCCTTGACAATTCTCATCATCTGGAAACTAATATGCTGTTATTTTAAATACAAAGAGTAAACATGAGGAGGTGCTTGGCATTGCATTAGTTGTGGTACCATAGTGGCTACCGTTTCCACCTTAGCTTTAAGCTGAGCAATTTCCTCATCTTTTTGTTCAATAATTTTCTTCTGCTAGTCAATTATCATCTACATTTTTACCTTTTCCAATTCCCAGTCCTCGTAAAGAGCAAGTCCCACCGCATGACTGGTAAGGGAAGTAGGTGATCTATGAATAAGTGCTCTAGGTTTCTTCTTTCCATCTTTGTTCCCTGCTTCAATAACCTATTCTACAGCGGATGCTAAGCTTTCTAGCCTTTCAAAAACTACTTCTTTCTGCGGCTGCTCAATGTTTTGGAGTTCTTCCTCTTCATGCAGCTGCAGTTCTTCCTCCATATTTTGTAGTTCTCCCTCTTCCTCTTTTTCTTGTTCCCTTTGGGGTTCGTTATGTGGAGAAGGAGGAACATCATTGTGAGGTGGACTGTGTGGCTCTTGTTCTTGAGAAGCAATCAAGATGATGACATTTGGCTCTGTTGATTGGTCTTGATTTTAAGCTTTTTCCAGAGCCTACCACTGCTTCTCCAAGATTTCCCTTTAGCGACTGCAGGACTACTTCCTGTAGACAACTCTTCAATAACTTCAATGGTTACATGAGAAACTGTTTTTACAACTTTCCTTTTCTTGGCCATAGGAGAGGGTAAATTCTCACTTTCACCTCTCTCTTCCTTCTTTTCTATGTCAACCTGTTTTTCTTTGCTTTTTTCCTTTCGTATGGCAGCCCTAGTTTTTATTAGGCTTTGAGAAGGAACCCCTGCTATAGCTTTTTCTTGTAAGGGTTCCTCTGCTATAGGAACATTTTGTTTTGATGATATCCTGGAGGATGAGAGTTCAATAGGGGTGTAGTCACATAAATTTGTCCACTTAAATAAATGAATATTTACTATTTATTTGATTATTTAACCATCAGTCATCAATTAATTGAATTAATATTTAATTAATTCATTCTCAACCCCTTCTCCTATTAATTAAATAAATTATTTAATTTATTTAAATTAATTCATTAAGCCACACTCTAAATCAATTAAATGAATAAAAACATATTTATTTAATTTAACCCCCTTTCCTCTTTTAAATAAATAATAAAACATTTATTTAAATCCCTAAACTACCCCCCCACTTGCATTCTCCTACAAATGCAAGTTGCAACCACAATTGAAATAAATTAATTTTATTTTAATTAAAATCCTATTTTCCCTCACCCACCAAACCTACTTGCAATCCTAAATCTCCTTCTAGACTCTTCTAACCACTTTCTAAATTCTTCTAACCATTCCTAATTAGCCTAATCCATCTCCTAAATATTATCACATTCCTAAGAAACTTGAAGTCACTTCTCAAAGCCTCCAAAGTCTTTGAAAAACATTTAATGCTTTATGTATTCAACAAGTTAACCCCTAAAGTCTTCCAAACCATTAAAGGTTCTTACGTAACCATTTATGGCTCTTACATAACCATTTATGGTTAATTCCACTTGCCCACATGGTTAGAGGTTTTTCCTCTAACTCAACCTCCATTTAACTCATGGGTCTCTTCAAGCATTCATTGCTTTGACCATGGTTATCCCCACTATCTCTTGCACAAGAATTTATCCATTGGATAAATGCATTATTCATTGGATAATGATTTTATTCATTCAAATCAACACTAACCTTACCTCCCAAACTAACCTTCATGTCATCTCAAGCATTTAATGCTTCTTCCCTCTTCTCTTAAGCCATCTCATGATGACATTTATCATCTTGGGATTGGGTTGAAATCCCTCACATGGATCATAAACCCATCAATCCTGACCCTTGTTGAGATTACTCAATCTCAACCATCCATTGCCCTATTTTACCTATAAATAGAGCTCTCATTTCTCATTTTCACACATCTAGCCATAATCCAGAAATCTTGTATGCATCTAAGTTATAGTGAATTTAAGAGAGAACATTTAGGAACAAAATTACTTTTGTTCTTCTTTTGGTTAAAATTAACATAGCTCAAATTAACTCATTTCTCTCATATTAAGCTCGTATTTGCATAATCTCATAATCATTTTCAAACTTAAATCTCCATAAGACTTTCATAGTAGTGCAAAGCTGAGAGCTACACTCATGTGGAACTTGGAGAGGAGAGGAACAAGGGAGGAGCAACTATGAAGATCTTGGTAAGCATTTGGAGGAGTGTAGTGTATCTCTTTTGTATTTGCATGCTTTCCATTACATGTTTAATATCTCTCTTGATATGCTTGCTTAGGATAGTCTTTCGTGTCTAACACTAGCACTAATGTTTGAATTGCTTCTTGTGTTGTATTTCCTAACATCTATCCTATTTTACAGTGCATAATTTGGTGAACCTGACGTGAATCGAACACGCAACCTTCTGATAGAAAAAATTGATAAACTACTAACATTTTGCTTGTTGAAGTTGACACACAGGTCGCGCTTTAGCGCTATTGAACTTGCTTTAGCGCCTTCTAAAGTTGGTGTTTTAGCGCTTTCCTTAGCTAAAGTAGCACTTTCATCTTTTAATTAGCGCTTTTGTCTTTGTTTTAGCGCTATTTTACTTTAAATAGCGCTATTGTAATTAGTTTAGCGCTTTCGCGCTCTTTGTTTGACATAATTTTTATTCTATTCGATAGTTCTTTTAGTGCTTTTGTCCATTTTATAGCGTGGTTATTTTTCTTTTAGCGCTTTTGTCTGTCATTTAGCGTCTTCATGTTAAATAGTGCTTCTGTGTTTACACAGAGTAGCGCTATTGTAACAGAGAGTTGTAAAAAAAACTATTGTAACCGAAAATAAAAAAAATTAGGCTTGTAGAAGCCCACCAAAAACTTCTTTTTCACTAACTGTTTGGTTTTTATGCAGGTTTTTGCTAACTCCATTTCAGGATTTGAAGAGTTAGATTAGGAAGTTTAAATTCTTTTTTTACTAACTTTGTTATTAAAGCTGGATTAAAAAGAATTCGCTTTCTCTTTTGGGTTAAAAATCAACTTCACCTTTCATTTTGGGTCATAAAATAAATTAAATTTTTCAGTTTGGGCTTTTTAAAAGAACCTCATTTTGCAAGTTAAAAAGAACCACAAACTTACATCAAACAAATTTGTTTGTTTGCAAGTTAGGGGCAAATTTTCATTTGGGCTTAAAACAAGACAAACAAACTTTCATTTTCTTGCAAAAGTCTAAAAATCACAATCAATTTTCATTTTTGCAAGTTAAAAAGAACCAAAGACTTGTCAAAGTTCTGTTTCCAAATCGATTTTACTTCAAGCAAAAACGTGCTTCATTTTGGTTGACCAAAATTTCAATTTCATAGATTAAACAACATTTTTCCTTGAAGTTAAAAATAACACCATGTTTGTTGGAGTAACATCTCTAAATATCTTTTAAATCACATTGCAATAAATCAGTTAAAAAGAACAAGTGTTTTCAGTGTTTGACACACTTGTGCAAAAAATCTGTAGAGTGGTCCTACTTCTAACACACACTATCCTCTCCCTTGGCTTTCGTGGTCCTAGGTGCAAGAGAAAAGTGTTAGTAACATTCAAAATTTTATATTTTTAAGAGAGGCCTGCCCAGAGACACATCACTCTTGGGAATGACCTCGTGCGGTAAATACTTCGAGCCACTATAGAAATCAGGTGAGCGAAAGCTGTAGCCTTGGGTATAGCTGTTCCTACAGTGTAACTTGCCGAAAGGACATATGGGCCCCATCACAAGTTATAAGGCTCTTAAGTGAGTCACTGCAAAATGAACTTATGTCCAAAAACATCGAATATTACTAGACACCTTTTATTATACAAACCCACCCGTTCTATTGATTGATAATATTTGTGAAAATTTCAGTGCAAGAGCATAGATGGTTTTGCTCCCAAGATACTCACCATACATATTTCCTTGAGTAGAAACAAAGCTTTTTGAAAGGCTACTTGTAGCTTGATAAAAGTGGTGATTCCCCTATCATAGGGATCATCTATTTGTTATGCTCGTGCAAGACTTAGTATATCACATCCTTACCTGCAACGATGAGATTCATAAGGTATGTAGTACCAAAGTTGAAGAAATATCAAGATGTGGGCTGAAATTATTGCAACTGGCCATTTGACCTTAGGGATAAAGTGTGTTTTAAGTGTCTTCATTTTGTGTCAGACCAGTAACAATTTGAGCCGACTTCAGGCTTTTGGAAAAACATACAAAAACATTGGAAAAAGAGTCAAAAAGTTCAAAGATTGGGTTGATTTAGACCCACACCTATTTGTGCCTTTTGAGGCAAAATTATTGTGCTTGTGTGCTTGCTTTGTTTTCTTGTCAAAGAAATTCAAAACAAATTCAAACCAAGTATTCATCCAACACAATTTTCCATCAAACATTTGACCAACAAACAAACATCAAACAAAGTGCAACAAGATATCAAATTATATGACCGTCATTCAAATCTTGAGAAAAAGGAATCTTCATCAACATATCAACTTGAATAAAAGACCATTGAGTTCAAAGACTTTTATCAAAAGAAGGAAATTTTTTTATCTCAATAGATAAATTTTTATCTCACACAAAGCCTTCTTGTGTCATATGTGTCTATATCTTCAAGGCAAATCCAATGAGTTCGATAAAGAGCCTTTGAAAAATAGAGCCTTTACTCAGTATAGAGCCTTAAGTTATCACAAAAACAAAGGAGGCAAAATCAACCCTGCTTTCTTTCCAAACATCTACATAACCTATAACATAGCTCGAGAAGAACCACCAACCCCTGAGAGAGAAGAGGAAGAAGAAGTCCCCTTTGTGACACAAAGTTTTTATTGAGTTTCATATTCCACTTTCACCTTCATACATCACAAAAACCATTCAACTCTCAAAACACAAAAGGGTCTTGTCATAAGTTCTTTTTACATATTGCTTAAATCAAACCAAAAAAAGTCACTTTTTAGAGTGTCTCTACATCTAGGATCAATCATCCTAAGAGGCATTTCTGCACAACTTAAAACTAGTTTATGAGTGCATCCTCTCATTACTAGGTAGCTTGGTTTGTAACACATCCAAACTGTTGAAAACACAAGAGCAATTCACAAAGAACTTTGTTTAAATCCAACCTTTAGTGTTAGAGATCCATCTTCTAAACACTTCACAAAATACTTATCTCTCATCAAAACATTTCATCACCACCTCATAAACGCTTTCACCAAAAACCTCAAAATTCTCAAACAAAATGGCTCAAACTAGATTGAAAACTAGACAACTAGAGATTGAAGATGAGGAAGAAAACCTCAATGATTTCCATGAGGCCATTGGAGGAGGCATAAATGATGAAGATCCTAGCACTCCAACTCTTGAAACTATAGAAAGAGCACAACACAATCCCAGGTTCAATAAACTTTTTGATGAAATCCTTAGACTCAACGCAGATGCTCATTTTCTGAGACTTGCTCAAGAGGGTGATAAACTACCCTTTGATTTTGATACCGCACAGATACGATAGACATTTAGAGCAACATAGCCGTAATGATGGTGGAAGAGGTAGAGATTACTTCCGATATGACCTTAATCAAGGAAATCCCCCACCTCCTCCTCCTACAGAAATAAACATGTTGAGACAACAAATTGAGAATCTCGCTTAACAACTCAATAGTGGTGTGAAGACTACCCAGTTTTCACTTAATGATATTTGTCCCTATCCTTTGGATAGGAACATGCATATGCCACCTTTTCCGCGAGGGTTTGAAACAACTAAGTTTGAAAAATACAGGGGCAAACGAGGCCCTAGAGATCATGTCCAAGAATTTCACTCAGCTTTCCTAGAAGTGGCTTATGAGGACACCTATCTAATGCGCATCTTTCCTCAGAGTTTGGGAGGCACAACCACGCAATGGTTTTCCCAATTACCAAGTGGCATTAGAACATTCGAGGAACTAGTCCAAAAGTTCATCGCTCATTATTCACATAACATAGAACGAGATGTTACCATGGCAGATCTATGCAACACCAAACAAAAACCATGGGAGTTGTTTTCAGCTTTCCTGCAACAGTGGAGGCAACTGTCTAGCAGATGTTCTCTTCATTTACCTGAACAAGAACTAGTGGAAATATTCATTTCCAACTTGAATGACAAGATGGAATTCCATTTAGACATGAAGGGTACTGAATATTTTGAAGAGATGATCACTCAAGGATTAAAATGTGAACGAGCCCTTATCAAAAAGGGACTTATCAAAATCTACAATGAACCAAAAGATGGCCATCGCCCATGTTTTAATAGTGATAAACCCAATTTCTGGAACAAGAACAAGAACATTGTCAATGACAGGGTTGTAGATGCCAGGACTGTAAAGATTGCGCAACCTGTGGTTAGATTTGCGGGGCAAAATCCCCCTCCTAAAACAACACCATCACTCATCCACAAAATCAAGGTCGCAATGTGCCACAAGAGGAACCAAGACAACGACAACATAACTATAAACCAAAACACACATACACACCCTTAGGGGAACCCATCGAAAAAATATTGCATCAATTGGTCTCTTCAAATCTTGTGACCTTACCGAAAACATCTAACTATGAACCTCAGGTCAAACCTCCATGGTGGAGAGATAATCAACATTGTGAATTCCACCAGGGAAAAGGGCATAAAACAAGTAATTGCCATCGACTGAAAGATCTTGTTCAAGATCTCATTGACAGAGGAGAAATTGAAATCAAAGTACACGACCCTAAAACATCAAATGACGATCATCTAATGTTCAAAAATTTGCTTCCATCACATGATCAAAGGGGTCCTTCCACCTCAGGGCGAAACACAGATACTACAACTAATTATACACAAGCTGCCTATAATTATATTGTGAATCACCTCTATGATGCTAATGAACAAGTGGCAACCCTCACCATCAAAGATCCAAATCCTGCATGTAATGTTGTTACACGTTGTAGCAAAATTACCATTTGAGCAACACCACAAGGAATGACACCCTTGCCCAAGAAATATAATCTTGTGGAACAATTGGACAAAATGCCCACACTCATATCCATATTAGAGCTTTTGTGCTTATCCTCTTCACACAAAACAATCTTGGATCAAGCTCTCCAAGAAGCGTTAGTCCCCGCCAACCTTAACACAGATCAATTTCAAGCCATGGTTGGCAGTCTCAGGTCATCACCATGCGTCATTTTTTTTGAAAGTGACAAC